>NC_089980.1:107030925-107333955 GCF_036417845.1 Apteryx mantelli
TGTGCTAGATGCATTTCCTGGAAATCTACTTTTTAAAATGTATTTCTATTTATTTCTTTTGTAAAATAAGGATTTTTTAGGAAAAGAATGGTTCAGTCACTGAAATGGATGCTTTTCAGAAAAACAGTTGTTAAAAAAAAAAGAAAAAAGGCCTATTTATGTCTGTAATAAAGAACCACAACTGAGACTAATTGCTGCATTGCTTTCCACTCATCTTGTGGCTTAACTCCATTAAATAGGACTGCGTGAGTCTTAAACTTCTTTATTTTATCCAAACCATCCTAACCACCAGAGTGGTTCACCTTGTTCTAATCCTATTTTTCTAATCACTGGTTTGAAATTGATACAATAAGTATACTTGCACATCACTTATTCCAGAGGTGAGGGATTTTAGGTATTTATTCTGTTGCATTAGAAAAAGAGCTAGAATTAATGGAATTATATCTGCCAAAAAATGGTGATAAATTTTAATGAAATAATCTTCCTAGCACAGTAGGAACTCAATGGGCCAGATCTTTGCTCTTTGTGTGTCTTTTTGTACTGGCAAGGAAGTCATTTACCATAGTAAATTCTAATGCTATAATACTGACAGACATTTCCTTTCTTTTCCCCACAGTGTTGAGGTTTGCTCAGGTTAGGTTTGCAAGGCTCATAAGACCCTTGTAATTGGGCCTGGTTTAGAGCTTCCTGTTAGTTACAGAGGGCAAAGCTCACCCTGTTTGGCAGTTTTTGTCTACTATCTCTGGGCAATAGATTTACTTTGATTGATATTTCTGGAGTTGTGGAGAAGTCAGTTTGACCAAAAGTTATAAGCTTTGTTTTTATATCTAAAGTGGAAACTGTGGATTAGACTATGAACCTGTGTGGCAGTCTAGAGAAGAGGACTGCAAATTGCAGCAGGGTGAGGACAGCAAGGAGAAAGAACATCCCCATGTGAGAATTTTTCAGCTGAAGCTCACATATCAGGCATCTTTGTTTATGTGGTCATCCAACATGACATGAGGACTGGAAAGAATCATGCTGCCTAAAGAAGGAATAAAGAAAAAGAAACCTTGCAGAAATGCTACAGGGGTAAGTGACTAGGGGAATAGGAGACTTCTGAAGAAACTCAGCCACTGCCCCATACAGTTATGAAGACAAGATTACCGTGGCTGCATGATAAAGGACATTCTACTGGCATTGTTCAATCCAGAGACTTCAGGAGTGTCAGTGGCTTGCAGTATAGTTGGGGACATAGGACAAGTGTTCTGCTGTGTGCCACAGCTGACACTGCTGAAGGCTTTATGTGTCCCTTCACAGAGTGAAGAGGGAGGAAAACAATACAACAAGAGACAAGAGGCTTTTCATAATAATGGCCTAGGCAAAGAAAATGTTAGATATGATAAGGCCAAATTTAGCGGAAGCTTACAGGAACAAGAGGAAACAAATGAAGCTTTTACTGCTGCAGTTCACAGTCTTGCTGAACCCTGCAAATGGAGAATGTTAAAAGAAGAGTCTAATAAAAGATGAGATAACTGCTGGCATTAGAGATACTGTTTTGCCAGTACAATTTAATTAGACCCAGATGTCACACTAGCAGAAGTGAGGTTTCATGAAACCTTAAAAAATAGCAACATGGTTTACATGTTAGCAGCACAAGAGGGACTTTATCAGGCAATACTGAGGAAAAGAGAAAGTCACAAGTGTGAAAGAATTAACTGAAGCCCAACAGGAAGATGTGCATTTGTAAGGACACACAGACAAGAACACAGGCTTTCTGTAGCTCACTGGGCATTAATTTAAATGTCATGGAGCAAAGCACCATCACAGCCAGATGTTAGTAAAGGTTCCTGGCAAACCTACCCAGCTAAAGAACCTATTTCATCGTATACCTGTACCAAAGCCACTGTAAGAAAGATGCACTTCTAATCGATCTTTCTTGCAGGTCTTCACTATCTGAACATCTCCTAAACAGTCATTCAGACTGTGCCAAATTGTCTGGTGTCTTTCCAGTCTTCCTAAAGAGAACTGGTTGTGGCTTAGAGATTTTTCTGGAGTTCTAAATACCCAAATATATGATCTGGAATGTTTACAACAGAGGTGATAATGAATATGGTAGATGAATACACACACTTATGGGGTTTAACAAGCTGACATCTCTCTGAATGAGAATTATGAACTAGGAAATTCATAAGCATGGCATCAGTAAACAGGAAATTTGGCAAACTCCTCCTATCCAGGATGTTTCTACTTTAACAAAATACCTGGCTATGACAGATATATGTGGAAAATTTTATCAGCTGATTTTTCTTACACTCATGACATGACTCTAAGAAAGTTATAGGAAAATAAAAAATAAAAGAGCTGTTCTAAGAATCTCTATGGATTTTTACATGGTAATTATATAACAATAGCAATAATGGGCACACCTTCACGTAGTCGACAAGCAAAAAAATGAACCATGCTGTTGCAAAGACCAAACACCTTTTGCAGTCATATAAAAAGTCTTTACAGAAATGGACTGATATTAATCTCAAGCAGAAAAAGGGACATTGGCAGTCAATTTCTTTTTCTCTTGAATTTTAACATAGAAAAAGTCACAAACACTTTGTGGAATTCTTGGGTTCAAATTTACTGTGTGACCTTCTGCATTAGATTTAAAGATTTTAACTGAGACTAATGTGATTTTCTTTTAGCACTGAACACACACAGGCAAAAGCACTCCTGACAGCAGCGCTACCACTGCTTAAACTAAGCAGCCACCAACAAAAGAATAAAAGGCTTTAGAGAAGGATTTTCAAGTCTACATTGACCTTGTCCTGGCAACAATCCCAGCATCTGACAGTTAATTTCACCAAATTAGAAATGAATAACTAATGGACCAGACTTGCCAGAAACCTATCTAACTCTGCCAAAGAGGGTGGTGTCAGTGAAGTCAGCATCTAACAAACCTACTATTATATTGGAAGGACTGAATTGATCTGCACACAATTGATGGCCAGATTTTGAAGAGATGGCACTGTCTGATCCCTATTGCACTTCAGGCAGAGATCTCTTCCAAAATTTGAGTGATGCCAGGATACAAGTAAGTACAAGTCAGTGCACAAATACAATAACCTGTGTGGTGGCCTGATCTGATTAAGTAGGTGCAGACATTAGGAGAGTAAAGGGAGGAATGTAAGCAACTAAAAAAAATACCTTCCCAAATAGTAAAAATGCTAGAAAACTCTTTTACAAGTGTAAGTGTTAGGTAGCTACAGCTTTTTATTGTTGTTACTTTAGGCTTTCTTTTATGTTTCCTGAGAAGAACATAGGTAAGTTCTGCAGCAATGACTTCGCTGCATGTATTAACTTGGTTACAGTTTCAAGACATCAGCACACCATATTATCATGAAAACAAGTCAATATTTGCAAAACACAAGCTGTATCTATCCTAGCAAACAAAGCAGGCTCAGGTGATGGGCCCAAGCACATGGCAGGTGATTTTCGATACTACTGAACTATTAGCATGACCCCTGCCATGGTCCCTGCCCAGCAGCATGCCCTGCACAACATCAGCATGAGGCAGGCATAGCATGGGCCAATAGGCAGTGGGGCTATAACCTGTCTTCTTTTGGCAATAGATGAGAGCTTGTCTGTGGGGATAAGCTGCCCAACACCAGTTGTCTTCAGTGCCAGAGAGCATGTCCCGGCCCATTTAATTTCCTACAGATGTGGTATAGTCGTAGCCAAGGAATTTCAGAAGTCCTTGTAAGAAAACCAGGATCTCATTTTCCCTCTGAAACATCCTGACTCACACTTCTCTTATTGCCTCAAAGTCTAAAATTGAAGAGCCATTTCTATCATTTCTTTTTGCTCAGACATGCCTGGGTACCTGTTACCCCAGGAAAATATCACTGGTAGTCCCTCTTGCCCCGTCCCCATCTGTGAAGTGGGGAGAGTAGTACTTCCCTCCATTTTTTGAAGCACTGTGAGGACTAACACAGTGATGGATGTGAAGGTCTCAGACACTGTGTTGACGAGGACCACAGACACCTTTGAGTCTGAGGATTACATGGAATTTTAAGATGCAATTTGACAAAGATCAAATTAAGTACGTTTCCTAGTTATCACTATTAAATATCTTCATGGAAAACCTTACAGAAACAGAGACCTTCTTTTGTCCTCTTCCACAAAGAGGCTGTAATAAAATAATTTATCTATACATTATAATTACATAATTTAAGAAATAGTTTCTATGTTAAAAGACTCAGATTCTTTCCCCGTTTTACAAAATCAGCAATGCTAACATTTCTGCTTCTCCCCTTACCTTGACTTTGCAGTACCTATGTGTGTTTCAACTAAAGCTGGAACCTGTTTATATTTTCTATCACTTGAACCTCTCCAATTCTTGCATGCCTTAGTGCTTATCCAGCAAGTTCTGTAGGGCCTTTGTATATATATATTTTTTACATTTGCCTAATATGAGTGCAAAGTGGGAGTAAATGCTGTTGTTCTGGGCTTGTGGCACTTATACCCTCTTTGCACAGGAATAAATGATTATATCAAGTCTTTGGCAGTAAAGAATGAAGCCTTTTATTTAAGGCTTCCCAATAATTCTGTGCCAAATTTTTACAATGTATTACCTTCAGCTAAAATGCTTTGGATGTTCACAGAGTATTTGGCAGATCCCCATAGTCTAACCAGACTCTCTGGGTTTTTTTTCCCTGCACAACTGTGTGAGATTACTAAAGAAAGAAATAGAGGTTAGGAAGCTAGCAAAGCTCACAGTCTGATTTCCTGCAGTTTATTACTCTTCATAACTGCTAATACTATGCAAAACGCATGAAGGTACTAGTGCAGAAGCAGTTAAGTTTGGATACTATGCAAAAGTGCTTTGACCTTTCCTATTAAAATATCAGGGATTAATTATTCTCTTTATTCACTGAGGACAGAACAAAAAGCTTATATGAGAGCAGGAAAAAATTAGTCTAATTAATAGCAAAAAGCTTTTGGCAATGTAACACAATCCAAGAGTCATTACAAGAAGCATATTCAAAGCTGGACAGAAGAATATTCAAAGATGGACATTGTTTCTATAGGTGATGATTCAGGATTAATAAAGTCATTCCAAATGTAATGTCATGGAAAAGATGATGTCAAACATGAAAATGAAGAAGTATTTTTAAAGCCTCTCTGTACAGCAGTTGCGCTTAAAAGCATCTTAAATTTTGAAGTATTCTCCTTGTTTGAAAGCTATTCTCTATATCTGAAATGGAGAACCACTGCTGAAAGTAGCAGTATCTCTCAAAAAAGTGTGAGAGAGAGACAACGAAGTAGAAATTAGAGGACTAAGTCTGAACTTGTATGTTTATCTTTCCACCAATATCTCTTTGTATCTCTATGGGCCAAAGCACCTTTAATAATTTGGCGATAAGTGACTTTTGAAAATGTGATACACCCTCATAAAATACACAGGTAAATTTGTTTCTTTTCAGGTATGGCGTGTGTTGGGGGAGTGTTATTGTTTTCCTGTAAATTTTTTTCTTGATACTTGAGGATAGATCATAATTGTTTCAGACCATTCTGTTCTACATGAATAGTGAAGAGCACCATTTCTTCCTAATCTACATTTAGTTGGTTTTGTTTGAAGTCAGATGCTGGCCTAGTAACTTCACATTTCAAACTACATTATACTCTGTTAATGTGAAAGTTTTGTGTAGAGTAATTGCAAAAATATCTCATTTATTAAAAATAAAGTGTTGTAGAGCTTACTCAACACTAAAAGCTACACTAATCAAAGTTGCTTGGCTATTATTGTTATTATTGTTGGTCATTTTATGCAAATACTGTTTCACTGCTATTTCAGCTGACATTCCCCTATCTTCTTTCTAGAATTTTGCATTCTTTATTCCATACTGCATATAAAAGGAACGTAGGCTCGCCTTCAGCAAATAAAGATTGATGCTTGTCTTTGGAGACTTTTGATACCTGTATGTTCTCTGGGATTTAATAATGTTCTAAAGCATTAATATAATTCTATGTGCTTTTTACATCAACATTGTCTTTTTAATTGAATTTAATTCTTTTAAAAATATTTTTAATTACCTTTTTTCTTTTAGTTTTTATTTGACTTTTATCATTATATTTTTTCCTTTATTTCTGTTAAAGCTATCAGTCTCCTCTGAATAGATTCTTCTGTATTGCCACTCTCTTCTTTCTAGCTCTATTGTCCTTTTAGCTTCATTTGCCCCAGGCATACTCCTTTGTCATACAAAACCAACCTTAGTATGTCTCAAAAAACTCTCAGATCCCTAATCAGTGAGGGAGATAGCAAAAAAGGGTGTATTTGGATATATATCTAAAGCTTCATTCTGGGCAGACGGATTTACATCCTATACAAAGAACTCATATTTTACCATCCAGGAGATATGATCATAAGCAATCCACTCCTGTAACCATTAAAGAAAGGCAATACCCTGTCACTCTACTATTCTGTCCAAGAAGCCTAAGGCTTGCATATTCTGCTGCTAGCTGCTACTTGTTCAATGTGTGTTATTGTATTCACTCCAGAAACCAGGTTTCATGAATGATGGATAACACATCATTATGCTGGGTGCCAAGTCAGCTAGCTGGTGCACTGGGACTCTTTTTGTTTTAACAATCCACCCATTTTACTTTACATTCTTTTTCCCACTTACACTTGAAATTCTTTATTCTTTCTCTCATCCTCTCTGAATACTCTTGTCATCATGCCATGTTAGACTTCTTTCAATTATTGTGATTACCTTGTTACTTAGGTAGGAACTTAGGCTGCTTCTATTCATTTAGTTTGGGTTTCTTTTTGGCTTGCTTTGTGGCTTAAATGCTAAACTGTGTGATGTGCTGCCACTGATCAAAAAGAGCAATACAACATAATGGTACCATGACCTTGCCTCAGAGTTAGAAAACTTCCATAAGATAGCAGAAAATTGTACAGATATAAATGGATTTATTCCTTGGTCTAATCAATTAATTATAGTGTTCTGAGGTTAAGTTGTTCCTTGCTCTATTCATGCTAGTTAATTGACAAATCAAGAAACAGATTTTTTCAAAGAACTCCTGTAGGACCCTTTAGTTATATAGAATTAAACTGAAAAACATAAAGAGCTTTTTGATCTTAAAAATACAATAAAGTTATAGCTTATTTCTTTAGAAAAGTCCAAGCACCTTAAGTTTCCTTAGTGATCAGAATAGTCTTTTTTATGTAACAAAGAATCTACACAACACTTTGTAATCAACTCTGCAGGAAATGATGTAATTCATATGCTGTAAAATAAATGGACAAATAAGAAGTGAAAAAATTGAGTAAACTATAACATATTGTGGACATAGCAATTTAACCAAGCAAATGTGACCATTGTCCATTTGTTCTTTATAAGGAAAGGTAGAGAGACAGGGTTCAGATAGACTTGCACAGAGAAAATACATACTATTTCACACTGATCACATCAATTGTTCAGAAAATGAGGTTAAATTTTGGCTTCAGTTTTGTAAGACAATTACAATTACTCTCATTATTAAGCTAACTTTAAAGATGACTGTAATAAAAAGTACTTAACAGAAAAATTCAGACATGATCAAACCATGAAAATATTAACTAGTTATGTCTGTTGCAAGTGTATAGAACAAAAATCCTGCCAAAAAAAAAAAAAAGAATAAACACCACATTTATTACTCATTCCTTATAAATGATCAGCTATGAGGCTTACTTTTCCTTCATCACATGAAGTTCTAGGATATTAGTCCTGGAAAATCTTTTAATGTCATAACTTCCGAAGGACCATATTTTAAGTATTGACTTTACCAACTTTAACTGAAGTAAATGATAGCTATAGCTTCTCAGGATCACTGAAAAATGTATCACTGACTGTTTTTCTTGACATCCTACATATTTTCTCTGCTAGCTCCAAAGTAGGAACAGTGTTGGTTTTAGTTCAATTTATCCTAAGCAGCACCTCCTAATGACTATTAG
The DNA here is from genome assembly GCF_036417845.1 of Apteryx mantelli. Classification (NCBI taxonomy): domain Eukaryota; kingdom Metazoa; phylum Chordata; class Aves; order Apterygiformes; family Apterygidae; genus Apteryx; species Apteryx mantelli. Next base: position 107,038,898 of record NC_089980.1, read on the forward strand.
AAAAACAAGTTATACATACAGGTATAACTCCCTGCAGTGGCACAAGGATGACTGTTGGTATCAGTGAAAATCTTAATTTCTTTAAGCCAAGCTGAGGAGGCAGAACAAAGGGAGAGAAAAAGAGAGCAAAAGCAATATTAACTCTTGGTGGGGCAGCTGGCAAATTAAGGTGCATTGAGTCTCTCTTTCCATTTTCTCTTGTCTTAATAGGATACTTGTTACTCTGTCAGACTGTTAGGTAAAACTGTATTTTGAAACTTTTGGATATTCAAAGCAAGTGTTTATTACACAAATAGTACTAAGCTCTTTTAAACAAAATGAAGTATGCTTGCAAATCTCATCTGTGAAATATTTGTTGAAAGTAAGAAACATTCAGATGTATGTAGAGATAGTCACATTAGATGATATGAAACACCTGATAATCAGATGCTAATAATATCTCTGCCTTTATTTGTTGAAACCAGGAATGATCCAAAATCTATTTTCAAAAGTTAATCAAGTGAGTAACATGATTTTTGGAATGGCATACAGGGAATAGGACTTGTTCAGTATTACATTGATACATGTATATGAGTGGAGAGAAAAATGAAAGTCTGAATCCTGAATTGGAAAAGCTTGTACAATATTGTCAAAATAAGGACAAGAGGGTGTTATAAGCAGGGATTTGCAGGTATGAGAGAGAATACCCTCAGTACCCTCAGTTTTGGCATATGCCTCTCTCTGAAGGGCTGTCATTAGTGTGTAAGCATGCAAAGATCAACTGTTACCCTCTTTTTAGAAGAGAAAACTTTGGTATATGAAAGGAACACTAAGCAACAGTGACCACAGCTGACAGTGGGCTCTCATCATTAAGCTATATAATGTACAAATAAGATAATTTTGATTTATAAAAAAGCTGTTAGTGCTTTAAGAAATTTTCAGTGCCCAAATGCTAGTTCAAAGAGAGTCACTACAGAGAGATTCTTCTATAAGACCTATCTACAAAGGTGCTCTCTTCTATTATAACAGGTCTTCTTTGTCAATCAATCAAAGAGAAAATCAAGGGAGAGACTATGGCTGTAAAAACTTCACCAGCAGTTGATGGAGTGTAATCAAGTGTAGCTGACAGAGTACCAACCGATTCCTATGCATTCTCCCCTTAAGCCAAGGCACTGCTAAAGGTTCAAGAGTAACAGCCAAGGGTTTCAAAACCTCATTGACTATCAGGTTTAGCCAACAGCTCTAAAGAACAGTAGTCCAGAATAGGCACTCTGAGGGCATTTGGATGTTTGAGGAGACTCCTCCTGCCCTGAAGGCAGCGGGCAAGGTATCTCTCTGCTCCTCCTCTGTCAGGGATGTGCCCTAACCCACAGCCTCTGTAGCTTTGTGTTTCCAGCAAGTATTTCACACCTGAGTCTTTTCTAGAGGGGAAAACTGGTGATTTTGGAGGATGCAGCTTGAAAATGTACATTACAGCAGAGTATCAAGATATACACCAGCAATAAATCTCTAAACCAATCCCAAAGCAGGTATTTTTCACAAATCTTTGTATGGTGTATCTCTGTTCATCAGGGCAGTCCTAAATGAGTTTCTCGTGCTTGGCTTGACAGAGGATGAAGACAGAAAAGGAGTAGAGAAAGAGGAGTTATTGCTGTACTAGAGTCATGCTAGTTACATTGTCTTGGGATGGGACAGGAGGAGGAAGGTTTCTCCTGCCATTCCAATGCTGAATTAAGCAAACAGAGGAGCCTTTCAGCCTGGACAGAAGTGGCTCATGGATAACAAAAACTGTCATTCTGCAAGTTCATTCTGAAATACTGCAATATCTGATTCTGACCTTGCTATGTTCAGGTCTTCCATTTTTCTCAGTAAATTGGTTTAAAATGCATCATTTCTGTCCATTATTGTGTTAGCCTATATTTTGGAAGGCATGAATACAAATAAGTGCATAAATTTAATCATTAATTCATTGCTGGAGACTCAAGAAAGCTTTACAGACCTGTAAAGGATTCTGAAGACTGACCTGAAATGAACATGGTGCCATTAATCTGATTAAGTCATAAATGGCTGGGAAGATTCAGGGTAAAAGAAATATTCTTCCTACAATTTCAGGAGTTTATTGCCAGACTGGTCTTCAAGATAGCATGAAAATAAACTTGACATTTATGGAAAATATTCAGGCAGTAACTGAATAATTTTGGTTTTCAGAAAGAGATCCTTTCAGGGTTTTCTCCCCCCTTTTAAATGTCAGAATGTTTTAATCGTCAATATTTTTATACCTGGAAGAGATATTGAAAACCTTAGAGAACATCATGATTGATATTTTTACTGATCAATGCAGAGTGCAGGGAATCTTGAAATTGACCTAGAAATATAGAACAGGAGATGCTACATCGTGCTTCCTACAAGATGCTCTTCTAGCTTTGCTTCCCTCTCATCTACTCTCACCAATCCTGATGATTCAAACCAAAATTAAATGCAACCTTTTTTGTTAATTGCTCTTCTAAGAGGGTGATTGGGTTCTACGCTGTGACTCTTGGGAGCCTAACTGAGATGCTAACTGCGCCTTGCTGGCTTGCCTTGGCAGGGAACTTGTTAGCTGCCTCCAGGGGTGGTAGGAAAGGCAATTCTTCTCTGATATCTGAGAATGCAGACAAGAAAAGGGAGAAGGCAGGAACTGGAGTTCATTTTTCATTTCTGTTTAACTTCCCAATAATATAAGTATCCACTAATGGATCAATTCTGATCCAGAACAGCCCATGTTCATAGTTTGAAAAACTTATTTTCAGAATCTTATCACTGTTTGTTATCTCCTTTTTGATTTTTGATGATTTTTAAATGATATTTTCCCAATGGATAACATAATTTTTATTATGTTGTCCAAAGCATTAATACTGCAGTTTCCATCAGTATTAAGAGATGCCACAAAGTCACCAATTACCCCAAAACACAGCATCATTTGCTCAAAAATCTAATATTATCTTAATAATTTAAAATGACAAAAATGCTGTGCCACATTAGTGAAGTGCCTGTTGGTTGTATCTGCATGCTTTCACTTCACTGCTTGTGGCTTTTTCGCTTTTAGGGTGATAGTGTTGCTGGTGAAGGATATGAATTGCATTACATGGCATTAGCAGGGAAAACTCTGTACAAGTTTGCTCACAATCAGATATACCAGTGCACATCAGTTCTTAGTGGGGCAAGAATCTGCCTCTCTTGAACTACCAATTCAACATATGTGTTGATTTTCAAAATGTGAACAATGGTTTAATCTTATGGCCAACACAGTATCCTGATACTGCATGCACTCCATACACTTACCTAATTACATACTTTGCAAATGTTTTCCTGCATTCTTGCAGGAAAGTGGAAAACTGGTATGTAGTCTCTCTCTTTTCTCTCTTTTCTGTCTTGCTTTAAAAGCATAGTCCAACCTGGCCTCAATCAGCACAACCGTGCTGAAGTCAATGCAGTTACCTTATTTCACCCAAGCTGAAACTCTAGGGCTCAGTGTTTTCATTTTCCTGTTCACTAGACCCTTCTAAATGCTTTGTGGCCTCTACTTTAATATGCATCTAGTTTAGTAAATCTCAGATACTCTAGCGTGGATCTTCAGGCATGGTGACAGTGTACAGAGCAGAGCGCAGGAAGAGGTATGCAAAAGATGCACAAAAAGACTTTCCCCTTCACTGAAATAAGTGGTGCTGGTCTGCACATGGCTCTAGCTTGATGCTGTTGGAATATACTGAGAATTGCTGTATTTCACATTAGGCTGCAACAGGCCCCATCTGAAGCCTTTCCTCAATACTGAACTGGAGAGGTGGGAGAATGCAGAATGATACCTACTTTTTCAGTCATAGTCTCAGCTGCCATAATCTCAGCTGGACCAGGTGCTAGCTTTAGAGTAGTTCTGATATTACTACTCTGGGCTGAGAAGATTATCCATGGGCTACCCAAAACCGTCTTCTGGACATTTTATCTCTGCAACATGATGGTTGCACCACTTCAGAAAAAATGCATGAGCTGCCACTGTCAGTTACTAACCTAAAACTGCTAGATCAAAAGCAAAGTAAATGGACTGATGGAATGCTCTTTGTCAGATGAAATGCGATAAACCAAATCTGACATTAGTATAAATTGGCCCAGTGCTGGCAAAGTCAATAGAAGTGGGCCTGCTTATTCTAGTAATCTATTTGGCTCAGTGCCTTGTGACACTGCCTCATTGGACACTCACAACACTAAAAATTGCTACATTTTAAAAAACAGAGATCATATTCAAAAATAGAAAAAACATATTGCTGAAAACACATGGTTAACGAAATGGTGCAGAAAACAGAATACAGAAAAATATTTACATAGATTAGTAATAGTTCGTAAAATCAAACAAATTAAGATTCAAGGTAATTAAGAGATAATTTCAGTGGATTAAAATATTGTCACAGGATAATGGTCTCTCATTGGTAGATAAATCTTGAGGATATTTGCTTTCAAACTAAGAAACATTAATTGGTAGCAAAATACTTAGACCATTAATTAGTTTCTACTATAGTGAGCAATTAATCAATAAACCTCTCCCACAGATTAATGGATGCTCAGATGTGGAGTGGTAGCAGTTAAAACAAAGACCTTTTCTCTTTAGTTGAAAAATCACGTTTTGTCTGATTGGAGTTCAGATCTGCTTGCAGTGATGGCAAGGCAACATGAGAGCCAGGGACAGACAAAAACAGACTGGAAACTAGCACAGTCACAAAAGTACAAAACAGCTGCATCAGTTTATCTATGTGTCCGTCCAGTCTTGCTCTTTCTGTTCACATAGACCACCAGCATGTTTCTTGTATAAAAAAATGACCTAGATTTGACCTTTCATTTGTCTAATATAACCCAGAAAGAGTTCATAAAATCATGTGAGATTGATTTAATTATAATATCTATAGGATAAAGTTAAGTGTATTGTATTAATTGTTACTATGACACAGGTAAACTGAATCCAGCTCTACAAATGAACTTAGGCCCTGTCACTTTATGTGCCAAAAAGCAGATCTTTCCCAGTCTGTGCTTTGTTGCTGCCTAATTTAGGAGGTTCAGGATGGTTCTCAATGTACACAGGTTTCTACCAGGAAAAATGTACATAACCTCATAAGTTCTGATGCTGACCAGAATTTGAATGGGAGACTTCACAAATTAAAAGTTCCTCTTCCTAAAATTTTGGGAGAAAAAGCCTTACAGATTGCATTACTGTGCTGGCCCAACATCCTAGCAATGCCAGAAAAAAGTTATTATCTCAGGGAGTAGAATGCTCACCTGGATGCTACACACCAGTATACCAATATATCCACCAGAAGGACAGGGTGAACTTTAATCCTTTTGCCCATGCAGTCTCATGCTATGGAGACTTTTCCTCTGTGCAAAACAATTATTCAGTGAGATAAAAAGAGGTTTCTAAGTTGGTGGTGAGAAAGGAGAGAAGGTAAGTGACTCTAAGCTGCTGAATAGGACATTTACCCATAAGACCTGCTCTCTAGTTCCTGTTCCAGTTAGTATTTAAGTATTTTGCATAAAGGGAAACTACTTCTACAGAAATGTCCAAGAAAGAGCCCTTTCAAAATGGCCAGTAGTAGCCTGTTTGGTCATTCTTCTTAGACACATAAATGTGTTTCTTGCTCCAGATCAAGAAAAGGAAAGACATGAATCCATTCTCCACATCCCATGTACATGCTTGAACTGCCAGATGTCATGTATCTACCCTTTTTTTGAAAAAGGACTGGTTAAAACTAGGAGACAGCTCTCTGATTACGAACCTCAAACAGGTAGAATTGCTAAGCTTGCAATGGTGAACTTTAAACATCCCCTAAGAGTTTTCTCATTTTTAGTGTAGGCATTTCTGACCCAGCATATTGATTTGTGTGCATAACTTTTTTCAGGTACCTTTCAGGTACCTGCATTTCGAACAGTGGAGTCTAGGTATCTTATGTAAGTGCACAGATACCATTAGATTCTGTAGCTTTTCTGACTAAAAACTTATGTATTACTGAGTTAAATCTAAATTCTCGCTGTGGATTTGGGCCTAAGATAATTTAGTTGGCTCAAACACTGTTTCATCCATATGCAAGATCCAACTGGAATTTTAGTTAGTCATTGAATTAATTCAGTACAAACTCACGTACATAAAATGAGAAAATAGAGATGGATAATTTTCATCTGTCTGTGTATGTCTCTCAGTTTAAACTAGAGCTGCTTTTCAAGCTGGTCATAATTGTAAATGCCCAACTGACATGTTGTGCAAGACAAATTTATACCTACCATATAGAAGTCACATGTATACATGACAAATAGCATGGCAGACAATTCAGAAATAAATAATACATTGTAATCTTGATAATTCAACTAAATAACTTGTTCTAATATCATGTATACATGGTAAACAGTTCAAAATATAGTTTTTAAAACTACACAGAGATCTTTCTCCTCTATTCCTCCAAATACATTTAAAGCAGAACTATAAGTAAAGTTCCTAATACAGTTAAGTTCCAAGTCAGCAAAAATTTAAACTCTATAGAGTCTTTATTCTCTGTGCTGCTACTGCCTTAACAATGGTATGCTCATTTAGCAATTAACTGACGATTGTACTTGACATTATGTACCAAAAGCTCTAATCATGAAAGCCTGAGTAATCTAAAACCCATCCCTGACAAGATTTCACTGCTGGAAGTCTAATTTCAAAATGTCAGCCAAGTCTGAGGAGCCATACATTGCATGCTCATTAAATGTAATAAACCCATCACAAACTTTTAAATATCTGCTATAATCATGCCTGTAACCCTGGAACGAGTGTAAGACTATATAAAAATGAAAAAATGTTGACTTTCATACTATGTGAAATATGAAAATGAGGCTTAATAAGGATAACTGCTTTCATCTGCTTTATTGTATCGTCTCTAACCAAGCTTTATCCTTTCATGAAATAAATGATATTTTTCAACAGTTTAAGTGGCTGGAAATCTGTAATATCTCTGGCTTAAAATACAACCCTCAAAATTCACATTTTCTAAATATATTTCTTCACCTCACACTATGTCATGAGAACACCATAAAGGAAAGAGCATAATGACAAAAAAATTAACAAGAAACTGAATGTAGACAGCTTTATCAGTATGACCTCTTTTTCATTTAAATGCAAGTTAACATTGCAATAGGAATCCAAACAAATCTGACATCGATGCTAAATGCACCACTTCAGAGGTCCCATTTTGCTATAAAACATATATATAGAATGGAGGCTGGTTTCAGAAAATAGCTTCTTTGAAATATGTGTGCAGATCAGTCAGCAGGAAAAAAAGCTTAGCGCTAGTTCCTCCCAGGGGCAGAAAGCAGCACTGCGCAGTGCCCCAGCCAGCTGCGCGCGCCTCCACCCAAGCAGGAGCGCTGCGGCCGCGGCACTGCCGCTCTCGCCACCTGCCTCGCGCAGCGCCAGCTCAGCCCGCGGACCAGCTGAGCTGCTACTGAAAGAGTGCAGGTTGGTGTGCAAAGTCTCTAAATAGATGATTACGCTCTATGGCAATCAATCAACAGCACATTCCCGTCATGGGATGATGATTAATATCAACATTTTCATGCGCAAATGCTTGATATGTTATAATCTTTGTTTAAGAAAGTGTCACTGACAGGCAATTAAGTTTCACATAGGATCAGAAGGGGAAAACATTTTATTAAAATTTAAATTATTTCAAGACAGTTTTTGAATTCTATACAAGTTACTTTGTTAAAAATACTCTTGAGTTTCACTCTTCATTGGCTTCAGAAAAGCAGAAGGCTCCTAACTACATTTTAATGAGAAGACTTGCAGTACAAAACTTGACAGTGGGAATTTATGAATTTATGCCTCTTCACCCACAACCTGGCTCCTGGAGTGAAAAAAATGCTGTGTTAGGCATGTTTTGTTAGGAGGCCAAATCTATCACTGTAAGTTAGATGTGCTCTCAGAACACACAACAGTTTAGGCTCTTCACAGCTGGTATTTGAGGGAGTATCTGTTTTTTTGTATCTTATGGGTGGGTTTGCAGGTAAGTGACGTGCTGAGCTGTTCAGCTTCACAAAGATGTGTGCATTTTTCAGCAAATCTGAGATTGTACACTGGAAGTCTTGAGCTTTAAGATTTACATGTATTTTAAACTAAGGGTGTCTGGATTGCAATTCTGAATAAATTCCTGTACACCTCAAGTGCCTGAGTCCTTTCAGAAGGGCAAAATCCTGAAGTTACTAGAGTTGGCACAAAACTCTCACTGACTTAAGTCTAGAGAACTGTAATTTGAATGATATTTCACACTTAACATTGCGGGGGACACTCCATGGAAATGTTCTTAAAGCTAAAATATAAGCAATTTTAAAGCTGAGTGACTACATCTGTAATGTCTTCAACTGCTTTAAATTAAGCTGCTACAACATAAGTAGAGTTGATGACAATTGTACTCGCACTATATTACTTTCAAAAAAAGGATAAATAGTCAGTGCTGTTTTATCAATGAAAGTCTTTGGTTAAATGCTAAATATCATACTAAAACACCAGTTAAACCAAGAAATAAATCAATCCTTTGTACCCTAAACATACAGAAGATACTGAAAACCGGGCTAAGTTAAGGAGTCCTCCACAGCATACAAACCTGTGCTAATACGCTGTAAGATCTGTAACTGAAGAGCTGCAAAGTTAAATCAGAGTTAATCCATTAATACTCCACTGAAAATCAATACTAATGTTTCTGATCAAATAGCTTCCTGGTGCAATGGAAGAATCTAGAGGTCTAAGGAATAAAGGTCACAGTCACTCGAAAGATCAAAACCTGTCACTGCTTTTTGTAAAATGACTGGAACACCCACTGTCCCCTGGGTGAGCCTGTGGGCAAATCAACCCCACTAGCTGCCTTCAAACGTTAACATGGCAGCCTTGTCAGCATTGTGATTGCTCACGGAAAGACTTAATAGAAGGAGTAATAAATTCAGCTGGCTATAATGTCATGACTACCTAACATAAAATATGATTTGATTCTTGGCTCATCAAAAAGCAACTGCATCATTGAGCAAAATAAGATCCAATTCAAGCAGCTTGCTCATGGACCCATAACACATGCACATTTTCTTCTTGCCATAAAAACTGCACATATTCACTTCCAGCAAAGACGAAAATGCCACAAGTGTGAGACAAGTGATACAGGAAATCACATGATGTGAAGAACCAGATGTCAAATGTATAGAAAAATGTCCAACATGCTGTAAAATTGAACACTTCACCTGCCACTGTCATTTTGAACTCTGAAATATTTCTGAAGTAAGAAAGACTCACGATTAATTGAACTGTTTAAATCAATAAATATTAATTTATCTCATATGCCAGTGAAGAAATATATAAATGATGTTATGCATTGGTATCTATTACAAACTTATAAGATAAAAACTAAAAACTTTTTGTGTGTATTCTTTGGCTTTCAGAAGTATATAGCTCATTTTAATATTTTTCAAACATATCTTCAAATAAAGAAAAATCTAAAATGGTATATTAGTGGCTTTTGTTACCTTTTGATTCAATAACACACATTGTGGGTTCCTCATACCTTTGAGTCCTGATATTTTTACTGATTTGAATCATCTATGTATCTATACCATTCTCCTAGTTTTCATCATTTGCTTATACACGTTAAAAGAAACTGCTGCAGAGTGCCCATAGCTTTGCTGGGGCTCCAAAGAATTCAGTACAGAATTAGGCCCTAATTCCATTAAAGGCACTATCATCCTATGGAACCCCGTTGATTAAATGCCCTGTTTACTATGGCCATATAATAGATGGTTAGATCCTTTCATTTCAAATCCACTCTACAGCTCAATATCCTAAAAACTGTCCCATCAAAAAAGATGGCCTAAAAATAAAAAGTGTGATGGGGCTTGTTATATGCCGTGCAAAGGAGGGCATCTTGCAAGTAAACAAATCAATACTATGACAAGTAGAAATTTTGCTTTCAAGTTGCATCTACCACAATCAGTCTTTCGTAATGTTATCTACAAGTACAGCAAATATATGGTATGCTGTTATTTTGACAGGCTTACTCAGTGCAAAATTGTGCACCATCAATAGGTCCTATGTGAAATGCCTTACTCCTGTTCCAGTAGTGCTTGTGAAAGTCCCTGGGCCTCTGCTCTGGTGCCAACCCATACTGCTGAATAAAAATTCTTTATTTGCAAAGCACTGCAGGGTTTTATGCTTAATTTCAAAGCACTGTAGAATTTTATGCAGCACAGCCCCCATTATAATCTGGGGCATTGTGCAGTTTAGAAAGCACTGTATGGAAAATTTACCCCTAAATGAGATTTGGGAGGCAATGAATCCCATATCTGGAATTAAAGAAACTAAAAAAACCAAGCAACTATTTTATTCCTCTTTGACAAGCAGCTAGTAGAAATGAATTTGCTAGTATATTTGAGCTACTTTGTGCTAATTGATACAAAGCAATTGCAAACTAACTGCTTAACCAGGTAGCAGAAGGTTTATGGACTGTTTGCATTTTGAATGCAATGTAAAGGAGCTGAATTAGATTTCAGGCTTAATTTTCACTGTCTTTAGCTTTATCTAGTGACTCATACCTGTGTGCATTGAGCGTACAACTGTTATCATATAGTTTTGCTATTATTTTACATCTGTCATTTTGCACAGGGTTTACTGCCTTTCCAGATACAAGCCAGTTGATAACCTGGCCCTATTATTATTATTATTATTTGCCCAGCCCATTGTTCAACACAGATTTTAAGAGACAGGTTTTAGTAAACATAGATACAGCACTAGATACATGGAAAAGACAGACCAAGACATAATGTTCTGAGCCTCAATCTGATGTTCTCAATCTCTGACAGCAGAGAGAAGAAAAAAGGCCTCAGATCAGTCTGGAAGGTGGGTGTTTAATGAACAATCTGTTTATTTATTTACTGGGTTCAATTTTATGTGTTTAAAAATGTTTAGTTCTTTTAAGTGATAAAAATAACAATTTTATAAAGGTAGATTTGATTTCTCAAAGACAGTGTTAGTCATAAACTGATCAAAAATGCCTGGCCTACTTTAAAAGACAATGAAGCAGCACAAAATATGAGTACAGCAAGAGATAGTGAAGTTCAAGTTTCTAAAGGGGAAAAAAAAGCTACATAGTATGATTTCCTATAGGAGCAGAAAGCCATACAGGAACAGGGCAATTGCATAAAAGGATGGATGGTCTCATGAATGGGCTTCAGAACAGGCTTTTAAATCACTCTGCTCTCTTGCAGCCTCACATGAGGTAGTTTCTCAGTCCCACTACTCAGTGCCATGCGGTTGGCATAGCATCAATGATGCATTAGATTGCAACCTGTTTTAGGATACAACTCTCCTGTTAGTGCTACTGAATTTTGAGTGGAAAACTCTTTAATAATAATTCCACACTATGTAAACTATGATATACAGCATCATTGCGTAGTATAATTCTGTAATAAATATACAGTAATATAATTTCTGCTCCTCACTATCTTCTAAAATACAGTTCAATAAAAGAAAGAAAACCAAAACATTTTTTATTGAAAAGTTCAGCAATGGAGAGTTGCTTGCATACAATGTATGTCCCACTGGCACATGATGAGAGTCCTATTGAGCTATCACAGCTCATAAACATACTTTCCTTTATTTCTCATTTCTCTATCTATGAGGCAGAGCTACTTCATTCAAGTGATATAACGGAGCTTCAGCTTAGCCTCCCTGAGACAGGGAATTTGATAATTTGAAGGGAATGACAGAAGAGAGGATGGTCATTACTGCAAAAGAGTCACTCTGTTGATAAGCCGGATGGTCAAGGCAGAGGGAGAGCTGCAACAGACAGAAAGAATGGACTGCAAGTGAAGAGGTACAGTGAACAGGAAGATCTCTACAAAAGAGAAAGAGAAAGAGAAGAGAAAGAGAAGAGAAAGAAGAAGAAAGAGAAAGAAAGAAAGACAAGGACAAAGACAAAGACAAAGAAAGACAAAGAGAAAGACAAAGAGGCAGAACGGAGCAGGAAAAAAATAACAGAGAAGAGGCCTTGCTTCTTCTAACTTGTAAATCCTAAAGGAAGTTGTTCCTGTCAGATTCAAGGCTGGAGCATTGGATGAACCCTTCAATGGTTCAGGAGTATGGCGACTTCCTTCTCTAGGAAATGATCTTGAAACAAACCTGCCTGACTGGCTAGAGCCAGATAAAGATTTTATTATTGCAGCTGGATGGTGCCTCTACCTGATCAGAAAGTAATGTCTGCATCATGTAAATTCTCTTCACTGTTTGAAAGTGGAGAAGCCCTGTGTAGATATCCCTGAATTCCTTAATGTTTGCTTTGATCATCATATTGGATGAGAGAGAAACAAGAAAACAACACTAGGGGAGGCAAACAAAAGAAGCAATGAGGAAAGCCAGAACAAAAGATGATAAATCATAGAAGCAAGGCAAGAAATGAGTGAAGAAAGAAGAAAAAAGGAAGAAAAAAAGGGGGGGGAATTCAAGGAAGAAGACTGTGAAATGGTCATTTTAATTTTTTCATTTTCATTTTAAAACAGATTACTTTTTCCGCATGAAGGTTTGAAGGGGAAAATTCCACGCATTATGAACATGCCTTCCCAGAAGAGAATAGGAAAGGAAACCGCAGCCTTTGAAACTAAGACTTTTCTGTCTTCTGCCACACAACCCATAGCGGTAATGGGCTGCATGGCACAGTTCTTGGCTTCTACGAGAGACTGGCTGGAAGGTTCTCCCTCTCTGCTCCTTCGTGACAGTCAGTGACAGACATAATATATATGGAGCTCAAGAAGGACCTTACTCCTGCCCCAAAACTGACCTGTAATTTTCATTGTAATTGCAAAGTGAAATAATTTTACTGTGATTCTGTTCTCCCCAAAGCCATCAGTACCACAGCTCTGTTTTCACAAGGAGGATTGCAGAATTGCAGAAGAGTTAGTGTTGGAAGGTACCTCTGGAGATCATTTGGTACAACCGCCTGCTCAAGCAAAGTCAGCTAGATCAGGTTGCCCAGGATTCTGTCCAGTTGGGTTCTGAGTATCTCCAAAGATGGAGACTCCACCACTCTCTAGACAACCTGTTTCAGTATTTGACCACCTCACAGTGAAGCAGGGTTCCTTATGTTCAGATGGAATTCCCTGTTTCAGGTTGTGCCCATTGCCTCTTGTCCTGTCACTGGGCATCACTAAGAAGAGTCTGGCACTCTCTTCTTTACCCCCTCCCATCAGATATCTATAAACATAGATAAGTTCCCCCCTGAGACTTCTCTCCTCCAGGCTAAACAGTCCTAGTCTGGATTTTCTCTTGGACGAAGAGGGGATTCAAGAAAAGAATGGGTAACTGTCTTGTTTACCTAACTTATTGGTCAGCTGCGCTGCCATCACACTCTTTTTGGCCTGGAAGGCACTGGATAATTTAAGATAGAATAACTGTATAGCTAGTAACATATTATTTTAGTTTTTAGCAATTTTTTCTTCTTAATTAGAAATCATTAGCATATATAAACATTCTTTTGCCAGAGTGCTTTGAGCTCTGTTCCAATTTGGATTTTGCTATTTTGAAAGGTAAGTAACTATAAATATTAAGAAAAATTCAACACTTCACATAATGTTCGGAGATACATAGATGTCTACCATACAGCTTTGGATTGAAAGCAAATGCCACTGTATTGTTTTCAGTGTGCATGAATTCAAATTGTTCCTAAGTAACACAGTTATCATTGATTGAGTCTAGGCATTTTATTAAATACAAATTATGACTTATTAAATAATGCATTTTAAAGGAAATAAAATCCTTTCAGTTATTTTAAATCATTAACTGCATGGCTAACCACATGATAAGCCCTTGGCTCTATGTTTAACTTAATCTCATACTAAAAATGTAACATATATGGGATGCACATAGCTCCCATTTAAAACAATATGTACTAGGAGACTATCTGCTGAAAAAAATAGTATCTCAGTGGGAGGAGATGGATTTTCAGCTGACACAGAGCTATCTGCACAGAATGCATAACACAGTCCCTAAAATCAGTGAAAATTTAAGACAGAGCAGGGAGTGTCTTAGGGAAAGTAAGAAATGTGGCCCATGCATTGTGACCTTGCTTCTTCTAACTTGTAAATCCTAAAGAAAGTTGTTCCTGTCAGATTTGAGGTTGGAGCATTGGATGAACCCTTCAATGGTCCAGGAGTATGGGGACTTCCTTCTGTAAGAATCATCTTGGAACAAATCCTGCCTGACTTGCTAGAGCCAGACAAAGATTGAATATTGCAGTTGGATGCTGCCTCCCTTTCTCACGAAGTTCCAGTGCCTTGCCATCATCAAAAAATTGTTCTTCAGTGAAATTCAAAGCTGAAGAAAACCTACATGATCAGAAAGTAATGTCTGCATAATGTAAGTTCTCTTCACTGTTTGAAAATGGTGAAGTGCTGTGTAGATAAACCTGAATTCCCAAATGTTTGCTTTGATTACAATATTGTTATTGGTACCCATCTGTATGTGGAGTATGATTTGTGGCCTTTATTTTCTGGTACGTGTTTCACTGGTATACCAACTTCTGAGTCCTACATATTTAACTGCTGTAATACATGCAACATGTGGACTGCTCAGTGGTTGACACCTCCAGACCAGTTAGAAGGTTCCACTAAACCAAAAAATGAATTAACTCTTTGGTTTCAGTCTGTAATCAATAAGAGAAAAGGTTGTCCCTTTCACAGCACTACTGTTTCTAGGACAGCTTTTCCCTGTAAGTCTATACTACTCTGGGTGCAGACGGAGCATCATTCTTTGCTCCATTACACCTAACAGAGTTTCAGGACCAGCTTTCTTCATACTATCTGTCGTTTCTGTGTACCTATTAACATTTTTAAGGTTAAAGTGCTCAGAACTGGGCACAGAATAGTCTCACTACAGCTGGAGGTGTCCTCACCTCTTTCTCTCCTTCCATGCTTCTACAGGAGAGCTGACAATGCTTGAATGCGCTGACCTTGAGAACACAAGGCAAGACTAATATATTTACTCAGGCTTTTCCCTATGGGGGGTGAGTACAAAATAAGCTAAGGGTCTGACTGGAGGGAGAAATGAAAAAAAATATTTATATCTGTCAACATATTAAATTGAAAATTTGTTTATGTTGGAAATACTGCCAGAGCATTAATAATAGGTTTATTTTTATCAACAACAGTAATAATTAATAATTAATGCTACATTCTCTCAGAGGTGTCTTGGCAACTAAAATTAGCAAATGTAAAATGTTCAGCTTTAGATTATATAATTAGCATGGATGTCTCCTACAAAATCTTCCAGACTATATCCGTGTCCACTATGCCCTGGATAATATGATAGAGCCAAACTACCTCTGGAAAGTTCAGCTGTATTCTCTCTACTCCTCTGCTGGGAATTCCCTTAGCGGTTGCTCTGTGATCTGCACAGATCAGATCACTGTGCCTGCACAGCCTACCGCTGAAATCAATGCCATCCTTTGTACACAGAGCAGCCTCCCTGCACTGACTCCACTGACAGATTTAGATCATTGCGGGGTAGCAATTTCTTTCCAGGTGTCAGAAGGCACACAGTTCTTTTTCTGTGCTTAGAAACTGGGTAATATTATATTATAAATCTGTTCTTATATCCTAGAAGCTACTGAAAACAAAAGCCTCTAGAAGACCATGATAAGAGAACCAGACTGTCACAGAGGAGTGTTGTAAGTATGAACGTAACAAGAAGTTTGGAGAAGAAAACTGGGGACTACACTGAAAGGTTACTTGTTTTGTGCATTCATAATCATCCATTTTTCATTCCCTTTTCTTCAGTACTGCTTAGGGGAATTCATTCCATAAGTTTAAGCTTTCATAACACACTAGCAGGTTTCTGCTCACCAGTTTCTGAGAGAGACAAGCGAAGCCAAGTGACCCAGACCAGTCCTTCAAGCTGAGACATGATGGCAATTTTAATAACAGAGAACAGAAGGACTATGAGCTGAGATTAGCAAAGCCTATATGAATTATTAATATTTAACAATAACTCTGTGTAACACTGAGAGACTGTCCAGGTCCAGTTGTGCTGGATGTGGTATACAGATAGCCTAAATGGAAATTCTGCAAAGTGCTTCTTTGGCAAAGAAACTTCAAAGTGTTTCTCTGACTCTGTTTTGCTTACCATACCTATTCACTGAATTATTACAAATTCAATGAACTGAGACTTCCAGGTCATTTTTGAGCCAGTCCAGGCTCAAACACACAATCAAGTCATCATGGCATAACAAGTGTCAGCTGAGCTATATCAACAACTTGTGTGCACACTCCTAGCCCATAGCAACTAGAAGACAATACAATTTGGCTTAGCTCTGATTCATTTCAGGTTTTACATTTGCAACTGGCAAAAAGTGTACACACGGAATAATGCTGCAACTTGATAACTTGTTAAACTGTAGTATTTTGAATGTATATCTTAACCCTAAATGTTCTTTAAAATATTTTGGGCATCTATCAAAGTAATGCACCTGAGAACTAACTTTTGTGTCCATTCACTATACGATAGTATACGCTAGCTCACCTAGTAAAGCCAACAATGAGCAAGTAATCAGAAGGTCTCCCCTGATTAGCCAAATATATGCAATTGGCAATATAACTGTAAAAATTTGGGGACACCTTGTTCACGTACTATTAGTACCGCTTTGAAAAAATGAGCTTACTATGGCTGAAAATTTCCCATGGAAATAAAAAGCTTAATAAATTTTGCACATTGAAGATATTCTGAAGTTTTGAAAGCTTCCTATATTTAATTGAAAGACAATTTCCTGCGATTAAAAAGACATGTTTTATTGTTTAGTGACTTTGTTTAATTAAGACAGACATGTTATTTAGGTATTTATAGAATGTGAATCATTCTTCTCATTAAGGTTTAAAAATCTGGCTAGAATATATTTTGACTGCTGTAAAATACTGTTGTTAAGTCTTCTTTCCAAAAGGAAGAAACCCTTAGAAATGAATAGAAACAGACACTTGGTAAGGTTTAAAGCTCTTATATAGGGGCTTCTGGAGAGATTTTATGGGATGGGGTTTATGAATAGCTGCAAGAGACAAACGAAGTCTAGCAGCCATTCTTGTCCATCATTAATATTGCCTTGATACTGGGATCTAACTATGATTCACAGCAAAACCATTTTTCTTCCATTGTAATATGACTGCAAAGCTTTGTGAGATCACTCAGTTCAGTGACATGTTATTACTATTCTTTATTTACTTTAAAAGATAAGCAGTACCAAAATGAAGGTTTTATAGCAATAATTAAATTGCTAACACTTAAGCCTGAATTCTGATTGACTTGACATAAGAGGATAGGCAGTAAAAGACAGAGACTTGAAATCCCTCTTAAATGTAAGAAGTGTAAAATCTCAATGCAAATAACAACAGATTTAAAATTAATCCCATCTTTTTAGAACCCGAATTTCAATAGCTGTAGGTTCTGACACATTGGGGGTTTTGTTGTTCTGTATGGCTCAGTTAAGCTTTTTAAGGATAGCATTCTCATTCTAAGCCTTCACCTAACTTTAAGTGGTATTTAAAGAATAATAAATCCATTTAGATGTCCTAGTTTAAGAAAATTATTTAGCAAATACAGGATAGGTTGAAGATGTGACTTTTTATGAAATAAAATTCATAGAGCGCAGATTATATGTCATGCTACTAATTAGAGATAGCTATGCAATCACTTACTAATGGAACAACATTTTGTGCCAACCTTATTCATACTTCCTTCCAACTGCTGGACTCCTTGTGCCAGATATCTTTCAGTTTTCTTTAGAAGATAGAGAAATTAACATGTTTTCCATCCTGTTTTTAAACCCAGAAGTCTAGTGCAAACTGAACTTTCTTGACATTTCAGAAATTCTATCAGTTTTAACAGCTTGAGGCCTTTTTATTACAAACATTTAAGTTTCCCTGCAGGGTTCTGAAAATCTCACAATTACATTTGTTAAAGATGTCCACGATTATAGCCAAATGCAATGCTTCTTAACTTTACCTTTACAGTTTTCTTTCAACAATTATTCTGAGCATAATTTTCTATTAAATTCCACAAATATCTATTTATTTGTCCACAGTGTCAGCTTTATATAAATTTTGACAAAACCATCAAAAGAGAAAAACACTAGAACACAGTTGCTGTCAAATTTTTCAGCACCAGGTTTCATGTCTATGGCATGACTCATTCAGACGCAATGCAACAAGCATGTATGTCCATGAAAACAAATATAAAAAGGTCTTGTTCCAGCAACTATCTAAAACTAGAGGCACTACATGCATTTTACAGTAGTACTAATAGGATCTCTGGGTACATAATTTTGGGCCCCTAGCCATGTCTAGGAGCTCCTTAACAATCTGAGCACCTCCCTCATGACCAAGTCCCACCGTGATCCAGAGCACCTAACAACATTGCCTCTTCTTTTGATGTAATAAATATGCTCAGACCATACCTAGTGAATACTAACTTCAGTGAGTTCAGCACACAGTGATCATGTTTTCTTACTTAGAAAGAGAAGGCAGGAAAGGACAGAATTTGTGTGACCACCCTTGGCTTTCCACCTGATTTTGGCATCTGCCTAGACTGTGGGGAACACAGATTCACATACTTCTTTTCTCACTTCCCATGAAATTTCACCTACCATCGCCTTGTAGAAGAGCTAGAAAGCAGGAATAGAAAAGAAACCCTATGCTTTTCCTATTGAAACCTGGCTAGTTGCAGCCAGGCATACAAGATTCACAGGGAAAGAAAGAAATAAACATGAGACTCAGTCCTCTCAGTCCCTGTCCCAGCATTATTATTATTTTTTTCTCCATTCTCAAATATAAAATGAATAAACATTTCTGGATACAGGCACTGGAACCCAGACCTTGATCCTAGCACCTGAGAAAAATTAATATTTTATGGGAAGTTAATTTCAGCTGTGACTTAAAATCAATCACAAATTAAACAATCTAGTAGGATACAGGGTAGCTTAACTCACAGCTGCTGAGGGCAGAGCCTCTTGTACTCTTGGAGCTGTTAGTTTTGGCTTCTCAGAACATCCTGGACTAGTTTGATCAAGTCTAGCAAAACACGATTCACTCTTTTTTTTTCCACTTGCTGCAGAAGCAAGAGGGACTCAGGCCTAAAAAGCGAACTGATTCACTAGCAACCTCTGTTTTCAGAACTGAGTGTTCTTCAGTGTAAGTAACAAACGCAAACCCCACAATTCATTTTCATACTGGCTCGTAATCCATCTCTGAGCCTGATTTGGCCAACTTTTAGGTAATAATAATTCTAAAACTTCAACGTAAAAATAAATATATGACTAAAGAATGCTTTCACACACCAGAATGATGGGATTGAGCCCCATAGCTTTTACAGAGTGAAGCGCACAGTGTTAAAGAAAGAATAATCATTTTCTAGTTTCTAATCAGACCTATCCAAGAATCATATGGATCCAATAGTCATTTCCCTTATAATACTCTCATTAACTTGACAGCAAGTTTAGGGGCCTAAAACCTCTTACCTAAGAGAATACAAGAAGCAAAATGTAAAACCGTACAGGTGAACTTCAGTGTATGTCAAGGTTAAATGATACCATATGCTCCTGAATACATGCAGTCACAAGAGGGACTTGTAGGGAAATACAAATGAAATCCAGTACAGTAAGTAGATAATCTTTTACACCAAATTTATGTTATAGTTCTTTAAATGATAGTCTTTTAAAAAAGACTTTTTTGTTCTGTAACAAGTTTCACTTTGTTACATAGGAAGAGTAATGATGCAATACATATCTTATTAGGCGATGAAATTTCTATTGCATTTATCTCAGAATTGTATTTTTAATGTATTATTTTACCAGCTATCTTTATAAAAAATATCTTACTACGTTTCTGTACATGTGTTTTGGTTTATGTCACAAATGGATTCTGTATCTGCATTCTGAGAAATGGTAATCCACATAGGAAAATCCATGTAGGAAATTCAACCTTCACCTTAGAATAAAAATAACCAAATATCTGAATTCTGGTGTTGTGGTTGTTATTATTATTTAAGTCATTTAGCCCCATGAAGTCTATTCCTATAGTATCTTAATTTAATTTTTTTTTTACCGTTGACACTTAGAAGTGTTTATGGTTTCCTCTCTCTTAAAACTAAGATTATACAAATAAAAGTTGTGAGCTGTTAACTGTTTGTAGGCTAATCTACTTCCCATTGACTGCTTTTCTACTTCAACTGGAATTCAACAAACAAACTGAAGAGAAGTGGAAGGAAGGTGTGAATCCCAAAATAGCTGCTTGAGTCATCAACAGATTGTCTGAAATGATTCAAACAGGTGTTTGTGAGGGAATAGGCTATTTTCCTCAGGGCTGTAGGGGTGAATTCCAAAAGGGAAGAAACAATTCTAAACAGGTCTTGAAGAAGAAGGAGAAAAATCCTCCATTTTGGGAACAGCAGAGGGTCACCTCAGTAGAGTCTTTCTGAGTTTTCTTTTTTGCACTGAGAAAGGACAGCAGAGGCACACATGCCAGCACCAAGCCTCGCACCACAACCGGGGAAGAGGGAGTACACTGTGGCTGTGCAATATCCCTCAGCATGCACATATGCGTGTATTTGTGCAGGTGGGTGGGAGAAGATCACAGAATCACAGAATGGCTGAGGTTGGAAGGGACCTCTGGAGATCATCTAAGTCCAAACGCCCTGCTCAAGCAAGGTCACCTAGAGCACACTGTACAGGATCACGTCCAGGCAGGTTTTGAATATTTCCAGAGAAGGAGACTCCACAACCTCTCTGGGCAACCTGTTTCAGTGCTCTGTCACCCTCACAGTAAAAATCCTCACTTGCTGAGAAGCATTGGAACTGGCACTGGTGTGACTCATGGGTCAGGCACAACAGCCTTTCTTGTTTCTGTTCTTCCACAGGTAAACCTTGGTAAAATTCTGGATTCCCAAAACAGTACTGCTTTTGCTTTTTAAAATAAAGCTCATTAAAATAAGCTTCCACAATATGCTTGTATCCAGGCTAGACAGTCACAGCTGGGTGGATGAACAACCAAATGGGTAAAAAGCTGGTTGGATTGTTGGCTCAGAATGTAGTGGTTAATGGGTCGCACTCTACCTGGAGGCCAATAACAAGCAGAGTACTGCAGGGGTCTATCCAGGGACCTGTTGTTTAATGTCAATGACCTGGAGTAGGCAATGGAAACCTTGCTCATAAAGTTTTCAGATAACACCAAACTGGAGGGCACCAGTTGATATGCTCAAGGCAGGGATGCCATCCAGAGGGGCCCGGACAGGCTAAGGGATGGGCCAACAAGAACCTCACAGAATTCAGCAAGGACAAATGCCGAGTCTGGCACCTGGGAAGGAAGTGTCCCTTGCAACAATACAGGCGGGGGACTGACCGGCTAGGGAGCAGCTCTGCTGAAAAGGACTGGGGGTCCTGGTAAGCAGCGAGCTGAGCGTGAGGCAGCAGCGTGCCCTGGCAGCATAGATGGTCAACAGCAGCTGGGGCTGTATCAACAGGAGCACAGCGCTAGATCAAGGGAAGGGATTATCCTCGTCTACTCGGGACTTGTTAGACCACATCTAGACTACTGTGTCTAATACAATTGGGCCCCCCAATGGAAGGAAGATGTTGATAAACTTCAGTGAGTTTAACAAAGGCCACCAAGATACTCTGCAACTGGAGCACACACCCTGTGAGGAGAGGGTCAGGGAGCTGGGCTTGTTCAGCCTGGAGAAGAGACAGCTTCAGGGGGACCTAACAGCAGCCTTCCAGTGCCTATGGGAAGGTCACTGAGAAGACTGAGCCAGGCTCTTCACAGTGGTGTGTGGTGGGAGGATGGGGCACAATGGGCAAAAATTGAAACAAGAGAGGTCCAGACCACATATATGGAAAACCTTTTTCGCCATGAGGACAGTCAAGCACCCAAACAAGTTGTCCTAGAAGGTTGTGCAGTCTCCACCCTTGAAGGTTTTCAAGATCTGACTGGATACAGCCCTGAGCAACCACAGCTGACCCTGCTTTGAGCAGGAGGTTGGACTAGATGATCTTCCAACCTGAACAATTCTGTGATACTAAAATAGATCAGAGCTCATAAAAGGTTTCTGAGGATAGAAGCAGAGACCACACTCTTCCAGTTTCTACTGAGTCTTTTTCCTGTAACCCTCACAAAATCAAAATGTCTGGTTTGTTTAGAAATAGCAAACAATGATAAAGTTGATGTATTTTGAGAAACAGACTGGCAGGCACTTTTAAGAAGAATGTTACCTTCTCCTCTGAGGCAAGTAAGAGTAGCATGAATGACAATGTTTACTGATCTTGGGTAAGAAAGATCTGCTCCCAGAGGTTCTCTTGAGAATCTAAGAGTAGGTAGTTAATTCAACTGATGTTAACGGGTTTTGTCAGAATTTGGCACAGTGAAGTAGTGTTGCTTAAATGAGCCTACTCCTTTAATAGTTATTCAGTTAAGTGGGCTCCTCTCCACTTAATTGTTTCTGAATTCCCAAATACACAGCAGTCAGAGGTGTTTGGCACAGTGCACTCTAACTGCTGACCTACTTATTGGTAGGTTTCTGTGACGGCTGATGCATATCAGTGACTTTCTGAATCAGCCATTCAAAAAGTTGTTGCATACAAAGAAAGAGATGAAAATCGGCAGAGAAGGTGTTAATTTGGCAGCTGGGTACTGGCAAAAACAGAAGGACATATTCGATCAGACTTCAGCTGTTTAAGTGGGTGGTATTCCCCTGAAGTTCTCAGGGCAAGATCTGAATTATGGAATGCTACTGCTTGGGACACTAAATTCCCTACTTCCTCATGGATTTTCTAACGCAACCTTAATGCTGTGTTAGCATCATTTCTCTGTTCATTCCAACTGCTCTTAAGGTCTCCCCTGCTGTTTCCTAGGAGATATATTGCCACAACGCCTTCATCTGTAAGGCAGTGGCAGATATGGGGCAAGAGATAACATGGTTAGAAGCAGCATTAATACCACCTGAACATTTGCAGGGTTCTCAGGGAAGCCCTCCACCCACCTTTCCTCAAAACCTGAGGGAACCCTAATTACACAGTCAGATGCTTCACAGTGCTATGGGGGTGTGAGTGAAACTGTGGCCTCAACTCTTTTCCACACCTATTTGCTTCTTTCAGCCTAAAACCTTTATTTCAAAAAAAAGAAAAAGAAAAAGAAAAAGAAAAAGAAAAAGAAAAAGAAAAAGAAAAAGAAAAAGAAAAAGAAAAGAAGAGAAAAGAAGAGAAAAGAAGAGAAGAGAAGAGAGAAAAGAAAAGAAAAGAAAAGAAAAGAAAAGAAAAGAAAAGAAAAGAAAAGAAAAGAAAGAAGAACACAATGGGGTTACTTTTGTCCAGTCAACCTATTTAATGAAAACTCTAATCCTATCACATTCAAAATTCTATGGATTGTTTTTTGCTTGTTTGCAATAATTTTATCAAAACTAGCAATTACTTATGTTACATGCTTTAAGTAGGTGGTCAAGGGGAGCAGACTGAAAATTCCTGCTGTACTCATAACTTTTCAGGTATGGTTTAAGAGATTAATTTCGAAATGTAATAGTAAGCATAATAGACTGGATGTTGCAATTAAACAGGGATGACAGAGAATATCAAGGTGGTAAGGTTGCTGTTATATCTTGCCTTGTGCTCTAACATCTTCTGTTATCTTCCCTTGGTAGGCATACATAAATCTCACTAGGGCTAAAAAAAATGTACAGGGGCTCATGACATTTCTAAAAATATGCCTGTTTTTCTCAAGTGACCCAAACTCCAGTAACAAACTGCTAAACACTCAGAAACAATATAGAAAATAATTAACTTTTTCCCATCTGTATAATACATTCTATTGTTTATTTTAAATTGTTTATTTTAAATTCATTATCATTTATTTTAAATTCAGCTTTGTTTTCTTCACAGGGAAAATAGGTAAACAGGAATTGTTTACATCATACAGCTAACATGTTTTTATTTATGGCATAACTGTGAAAAAAAACAAGGTATTTTCCAAGTGTATGGGAACGGAAAGAGAATTTATGAAAAAATCCACATAATATTAATCAATAACTTACTGGCAATAGACAGTCTACTCATTAAATCAGTACAGAAGCATGATCAAGATTTATAGTTTGAGTGTCAAAAGTCCACATATAGAAGAAATACAACCATTTTTCTTGAAGGCAAGAAGAACATTAGGAAACAGAAAATATAGAGCTACATTACTAAGAGGCCTACAAATCACTGATAACTATTTCCCCAAATAAAACTGATGATAGTCTCTTCAAACCAAAAACATAGTGCTTGTGTATGCTAGGGACACCTTGTAGTATTTGAGAAATAACATTTATTAGAGAAGTTAGGTTATACATGAAAAGTGGTATCCTCCCTTATTTCAGAAAACTTAATTTAAACATTACAACTTAATTTGGCTGTAAAAAGACTATCTCCAGTGTAAGAGTAGCATTACAGGTCTCCTCAAATTTAAATAAAATTACGTGGCTAACATCTAACACTGAACAAGTTTTACTTAAGAAAAGAAACCAAAACGCAGAAGGAAATGCTAAAGTAAATTAATATGCTTCTCATACCTAGTACAACACTAACTTTATTTTAACAAGATGCATATTTAATTTCATAATATTCTGGTATATTCAGCCTTCAGTGACCTGTATGTCCAAACAGGATCTAACCGAACAGAAACCTTTCATATACTTTGATGCTTTAAGAAGACATTAATAAAGTTCTGCATTTGGACAAGTTTTGGAAAGCATGTTGCAAACAGCAGAACATTTCTCAGCTGTGTCCTTCAATGAATGCATAACACATTTGTCTACTTGAACCAAAGAGAATGCAGCATTCAAACTCACTTAGTCTTCACTAGTTCTTCATACACAAAAGAAGCTTTTGTAAAAAACATCAAGGATATACTCAGCCTTAAAGGAGTAGGGCTAGATCTAACACGTTAAGTAGCTATGATGTACTTAAAACAGAAAGAACAGAAAACCCACACTTATACAGACTAAGAGAGTCAATATTTTTTTCCTTGTCAAAAATGTCAATGTGTGCGCATAAATGAACCACAGAAATTTCCTGGAGATGGAATAGCTTTGAAATGAATAAAAGTAGTTGGTGCAGTGATTAATGCAAACAGAGAAAAACACAAATTGCAAACAGAACGACAATATGTTGTCTGTTATAAGCACATCTTCATTATGCTTAATTTACACACTGCTCAAGTTTAAACTGGAATTCAGCTTTGATGAGATTACAAGTACCCCATTCTCAAATGGAATATAGACACATATAGACCTGGGAAGATTTAAACTCAAAAACAATACCAAACCAAAACATGAGAAAAGGAACATTATTCAACTTCATGAATATCAGCAGTATCATAGGTACACTAACTAGGTGCCCAAATACTATTGGAATAGTATGGGCATAAGAATGAGAATAGAACAGAATAAATAAAAATTCAAACTTGGCATATCATATCTCTCTAATTTTCTCTGACATTTTACAAAATCAGAACTCATCTTTTTGCCATAAAACAACTCCTCAGTCTTTATTCAGAAAACAATTTCTGCTGAATTGAATATAGCATTGTTCTTGATAAAATATTCACTAAGATTTCTCCCAAAACTTTCAAACAGACTCTAAACCTACAAATTGTTTTGATTTCTAGTAAATAATACAAACTCAGAAACAAATCTAGAATGTTTTTCATCTTAAACCATAATTAGAGGCACAGCTCTTTGTTCTAAGACTCCCATTTCCAGATATAATTTTCCACCTCAGCAAAATGAAAAAAAAAATCCTACAGATATCAGTATTGTCATCTACATCTATGGACTCAAGTCAAGCACTGGCTTCTTCTGGTCATATATGAACTTTGAAAATAAAGAATAAAGAATTCAGAACTTTAACTCAAACACATCTGATGCCAAAATGTGTCCCTACTCAGAAAGATACGTAAGATCATACCTAGGTATCACTGATTTAATTTGACTAACCATTTGCTAAACACTGGCTTTAGCTGGCCATTTTGTTGATGGTGCATTCACAGGTTACTCTCTTGGAGCTACAATATATTCACATGTCAGTGGTCATAGCAATCAAAAGACTTTTGCTCTGTAACAACCAATATCTTCCTTGTTATAAAAAATGTATTCTGCCTGTGATCCATTAGAGGTACTCCCTGGCTAGCAGCTCTCTGGTGGTACATGTATCAAAAACAAAATGTGGACTCAAAAATAAGACAAGTGTAGTAGAAAGTGGTATTTTAGAGCCATTTTTTTCTGGCCATATTCAAAATGTAAATTTTGTGATGTCCTGTTTTTTCTGTTAATTACTTCATCTGAACATCTCATCTTACATTCTCCCAAAGAACTCAACATAATATCTCTGTACTTTCAGGAGTTCAGGAAGCAGAAATGAGGGAGTGCAGGCAGATTAAGATTCATAAAAATAGGCTAGATTAAGGGAATATTTTAGTTCAGACTGCCAACATAGCCAGGAAGCATATTACCAAAGATGGCCTTTATGATGCCCTGAAACTTTGATTCTACAGTTGAGGATCTCCCTTAGTCCCCTCTCCTCCCTATCCTTTTGAGCTGCGGAATCTGAACAGCCTTCTACAGTGGCAATACACACAGCAGCTTTCAGCTGCTGAAGGATATTTCTCCTTGAAATGCATAATAAAGTAGTGCATATGACTCTGCATGTCAGTGTGGAAATTCCAAAGAGGCTTAACCCTTCTTCTGACTTCCTCTGTTATTGGCACTTGCACATTTCTGACTTTTTTCTCCTGAATTTTCAGCTGCATAATTCTTGATAAAGTCTGTGGGAGTCATATGGGTTCCTTCTGCAAATCCACATTTTATACATTTGCCCCTTTACACACTTTCAAAACTTTAAAGTATATCAAGAAATATCTTATTTTTAACAATTTTATTATGTGTTGGTAATGATGATGTGTGTTTTGGTTATGTTTTTCAAATTACAAGATATGTGACTCCCATTGAATTTATGAGACTTCTGGCAGCTAAACTTCTAAGCACTCATTTGAAAAGAGTAAATAATTTATTATAGAAATACCGGTAATCTTATAGCAGAATGATGCACTTATTACATTCAATACTGAAAAAATTAACATGAACAATGCATTCCCAAGTTTAACACAATTGATAAGAAATTACTTCACTGGTATTTGCTCATTCCAAAACTTAACAGCATTCAGTCATATACAGTCATATCCACCAATTATGTTCTATTTTCTATTCAAAGCTATTATGTAGCTATAATTAATTTTAAACAACTACTTATTATCACTTCTAAAAGTTGCCTGGCATCACTAGGTACTGGGTGATGCCTCAAAACACTGACACAGCCCTGCCTTCCAGGAAAGGGACAAACGATGAGTATGTTCAGAAAGAGTCTGAGAACAGATTACTAATAAAGCAGGAACATATCACTAAGTAAGGTTTGCAAGGTTACTACTTACATGTACCCACATCAGTCAGAGATTTAGCAGTTCTACAGCTGTACAGGATCCAGCCAGCCTTATTATGATGTCTGTGTGTGCACATTTTCAAGAGCAGTACTCTAACTTCTAAACAATTTCTACTTGCCTTTCGAGTACCAGTGTGTTAATAAAAAGAAAAAAACACTGTAGCACAATCCTATGACAACTATTATAATGAACCAGGATTTCTGCTTTTGATGTTTCGAGTCTTTGAACTTTTTTTCTTTGAAATTTAGTTATAAAACATATAAGTCTACCACAGAGAACACAGCTTATCCAGAGGGAACAATACTGAAAGGGATTTTTGGAGGGGAGAAAATGATTAGAAAAGACATTAAATATTTTCCTTTGCCTGTTAATATTTTACCAAAAGTGCCAAGTCCTATGAGGATAGGACTAAACGTATGTAATTATTTTAAGATAAACACAAATAAAACAAAGATATCAGTATTTAAATGCAAATCTGATACAAGCCATCATACCTTATTATGTGTCTGAGTTTGTCCAACCAGGATAAGGATATTTGATGAGATAATAGACAGGCAGAAATTGATTAGAATTATTGACCTCTCAGATCTGATGTACCTGTCGAAATAAACAAATAAAGGGTAAATTTTTTTCTGAAAGGAAAGCATGTAGTAAATGATTCGAAGCTTTAATGCAATTCTCAGAAATATTGGAGATATTCTAAAAGATAAGCACTCTCTTTCAAGTGCTCAAAGAGAGTGCCAGTGAGTTATCACATTATAAACATAGAAACTGTGATATTTGGATAGATATTCTACAATTCCCTCTTAGTATTTTGGCATATTTTAGCAAAGATTCTATCAATGCTTCTTTTTAAAACTGTTGGAAAGATTGTTCTGACATCACACTGATAATAACAGGATTGCCTGCATTCATATCAGTAATTTCTACTGCTCCCTGCTCATCTCTGTGGATGTCCACAACTAGCATTGACCAGGTACAATGACCAACTTCAGCAGAACCGTGATTTTTGTGAACAAAAGATCTGTTCCACAATGCATATTTAAGATGCAGGCTGGTTTATGACACCACGGCAGTACATTCTTAAACACATTATTGGGATAACTATAACATTAATCTTGAAGATAGACCACATTTACAAAATAATTTGTACGAAAAGGCAATATCTTGAGGTAGTATCTTCATCTTCGTAAGACTTAATGCCAAACATAGCTAATGTCTGTATAGAAGCTAATAATTATAGCAGTGAGAATCACACATTCTCTTTTGCCAACCTACCATATGCATTTTACAAGGATGCTTAGGATTAAAAAGCACAAATACTCTTATCACCTATTTCTTTACAAGATGCAAACGTTCTCATTTTGCTACATACAGCCTTTTATATGCTACAGCACAGAGAGAGAATGATGTTTCAAGTCAAGTACCTTACTGACCTGAATTTCAGAGTTGCTAATCATTAATGTTGGCCACTAAAGTAAATGAAAGCTAAAGGTGCCCAGTTCTTCTGAAAACCATGCCATATATTTATATATCCTATGGTCTATACTACATATTTTTCAGTAGAGCTTAGTTAATATTGCTTTCTCCTCCTCAGCTGTACAACCATGGCTGACACTTTGAGGCAGACCTAACAAAGGGTGCTGCACCCATGAGAGATGCTGAGCTTTGGACACAAAATAAATTGTAGTCCTTTCTGCTCACCAACCAAGTTAAGTAATACACAATAAATTTTCCAGATAAGAAGACAGAATAACTCTGATACTACAATCCATATTTTTCCTAAAAATACAACTATGACATTAGGCCAAGTCTGTGCGTTTGCAAACAAACACACAAAGGCTAGTGCCTGTGTCTACACAGTCAGTATGCTGTTACTTTCTTACTCATTGCTCTTGATGCACTTGAGTCAGATCCTGACACTGAGCATCCAGGATCTGTAAAGGATCTTAGTGGGTAAAAGTTGGGTGCATAGAGTGCTCCAGAAGACCAGGAACTCATAGCATTGACTCAGCCTAGGAAGACTTTAGCTTTTCTGCCACTTGACTAGAGTTAGCCCTTCTTTACTATTGGCTGGTAGAAAAGGAAAAGGAAAAGATAAAGGGAAAGGAAAAGATAAAGGGAAAAGGAAAGGGAAAGGGAAAGGGGAGGAGATGGGGGAGAGGAAGTTGTTTAGTTAACTGATATCTAATCTGTTTTTCAGGTCTGAATTTTCAATTGGGGAGGCAAATCAACAAACCACAAAAGAAGGCTCACACAGCCCTTCTTCCTCATATCACTTCTATGTCATAAAATTTCTTATGGACAGACCCTGCCATTCAAATGGAATGTGAGTGTTTCAGTACATAAAAACAGGTATAGGGTAAAAATGACCAAATTCCACCCCCCTATCCATCCCCAATTTATAAAAATAAGCAGTGGATCACATATATAAGTTCCATTGCCTATTTTCTCCCTGTGCAAGATGGTGGGTTACAATGTGCTCTCAAGAAACTTGTTTGATGCAAATTTTAAAGAGTTAAATGACAGGCCACTCAGTGGTCATTCTACTTTTAAAAGATCTTGCTGATAGAACACTGAGATTTATCTGAAATATCTTTTTTTTCAGCTGGATGCAGAACTTGCATTAGGTCCTTCATAATACATCATATATCCTTTTCTCAGCTTGCAAGTTACCACAGTGGAGAAGACCACTTCCTTTGAGCATGACAGTCTTTCTATTCAAGTGCTAAATATTTCAGGGAGTGCAAAAATAACACTATAATTCTTCAGAAGATGGAAATTATATGCTGAAATACTCTCGTTCTCAGCTTCTTTGACAGACAAGAACTGATAATTCTTATACTCTTTTTATTGTAACTTATGTAACTAGATATTCTGTATTTATTATATATATGTCTGATACTGTGAGTCTCTGTGGCTACATAAGAAAGAGTGAAAGAGAAGGGCGTAAAATTATCAGGCTGTTTATATTAGTATTATATTCTAATAGCAAAATTTTACTTATTGATTTTACATTACTCTAAAAATTACAATTTTCTCCCATGGCAAGTTTCTTCAGACTTGCTTTTACTTTTATTATGTAAAAAGACAAAAGAGAACCCATGTTCATCTTCTTTTTAATATTCATTACTTTATGCAACATTTCCTTTCACTTTTCTGTTTCTTCCACACTAAAAATCATGTTATTTCTCATCATTTCTCAAATTCTTTTTCTCTGTGATCATCTGTTGCACTTTTGTTTCCCTCTAATATTTTAATATAGTGAACTCATGGTAGAAATAAAGTCCATTACTGGAATGTACCACTATACTATTTGAGAGTACTTCACTTTGTGTTCTTCATTGAAATTTACAATAGAAGTGGATAAACTCTCACTCAAAAACACAATTGATTGAACCTCCCTAAATCAGAAACTTGTGGGACTTTGATATGTCATTTTAATCAAATAAATGTTTCAATTTATAATGTAAATGGAGGAAAAGCAGTCCAAGAATAGTGCAGAAGCATTACATTAAATACACGAATTGAGTAACAGTTTACCTTGTAGAAGAATCCTGTAAAATGTTTATTTTTTAATGTATACCTCACTGAAAAAGCAATATTATTCAGACTGAGGAGGGAAAGAGAAGAGTCGGCTATACTATCACCAGCAGGCCAAGAGAGAGAAACTAATGAATCACATCAACAGATTTAACAATTGAAACATGCAGTACATTTTGATTTTTTCCCCAATGAGAAATGTTGTATCTAATAGTCTCTTTAACTTTTAATCCAACTAAATATAATTACATATTCATTTTCAACTTTATAAATCCATTACATACCTCCATAGCACTGCATAGACAACTGCTAGGGTGATCAAGGCCAAGCATGAAAGACCACTGCCTACAATTAGGGTTACTGAGGGTGTACCAGATGATTCCATGATCTGTAGGTTATAAAAAATAACCATGAAGGAAAACCATCCTCTAAAAATTAAACCACCAGGTCAAAACAAAACAAAACAAACAAAAAAGAACAATAAAAGCAAAATGAATAAAACAGCCACTCTATCACAGATAGCTTCACTAATATTACCTATGAAGCAGACATCAGCTTAATCCCAGAACTGATCCATCTACATCTCTTAGATTTGTTTAATTATTGATATGCTCCCCAGAGGCTTTTGAGCTTTAAAACATCTAATAATACCTGCATAATATTTTGCAAGATAAAGAAAGTAGTAATATTACAATGTAACAGGAGACTATGACATTAGCATGTTTAAAGTACTCCCTGGTTAATATTAATTAAAAGATTTATTTCTCTTGAGAAATAGCAATATTTGGAATTGTGTATTAAACAAACAACTTGATTTGACTATAATATATTAAAGATCATCAGCTAATTTGTCCCAGAATTTGATTCATGCTTCTTCCAGAATTACCAAACTTTCTGACTTTTAATAACTTTAACTTCAATCTACTATTCTCCCACACTTAATTTTCTTGGGCCTCTGATCATCTAGAAGGAATGGCAAGATATCTATGGCAACAGTAGCATAAGCCTTCCATAAAGAAGTTGGAAATCTAGAATTATTTTATCTGTATTCAGTGTATTAATAAAAAATGAAAATAAATAAATGACCTTGAAAACAAGCTAGCTTTCCATGCCATAAAAGAAACTATTATTCTGAGATATCAGTTAGGATCTTCCCTTTGTGTGTATATGTGTACATGATCTAAAATAGACATGGTATTTGCTAACATATATGAAAAGATTTAGACCTAAAAGTTTGAAAGGATATTGTTCCTGTTTAAAGCCTCAGGGATGTATTACAAATTGCATTTTATCAAGATATCATTTGTTACCCAAGCCAATAAGACCAATGTACTTTTAGGCCAGATTTTGGGCTGAAAGTAACATTTTATTTCAACCACTTTCTTCCAAACTGATCTACTTTGCTGTAGAAAGAGTCTGATGCTACACTTCTCAAACCAGGAAGATGAAATTATTGTCTTAGCAGGATAACTTCACAAATATTTGTTTTTTAGCTATTTTAAATTCAATAATACTGAGTGGCTGTTTATGTACTTGATGTTCCCTCTTTCTTGTGAAAACTTGATTATTTTTCTTACATCATGTCAACAGACTACATAAAAAATCTGTGCTGAAAATGTCCAATGCAGATCTGCAATCTGTTTAACTACAGCATCTGGGGTTTTCATACCAAGAGCAATAATAAAGCCCTGTACATTCCCCTGAAAAGGCTTGCAGCCTTTAAAAAGCTTGTTAAGTTGATAATTATTCAATACAAAAGTTTTCAACACATTTGCATCACAATTAGATAGCTTTCTCTGAAAAATTCAGAGTTTGAGGAGATGCAAAATTCACTAGGATTTAGTTATATCAGAGAATCTGGAATTCATTTCTCTGAGCCACTGTAGACACCAGGAGACTAGCAATATTTGCCTACCTGGAATATTAAACAATTCCTCAATGAAATGTCTGAAATATAGCTGAGAGGAAAGCTTGACCAGCTCCCCCCCCCCCACACACAGACACAGACACAGACACTACTGCCTTCTGCATTATATCTGTGTTTTTCCCCCTTTGTTACTTACTATTTCTCTAGGTTGCTGAGCCAAAATGGCGAAGGTGGAGAGACGATCACATAAGCATTTCGTATGGGATGCATCGGTAAGCACAGTTTTACATCCCTGGGTGGACCAGGTTCCCAAAGAGTCGTTCCTGTAAAGAAGAGAGGGAAAAAAAAAAAAAGATAATTACGCCTGACGGTCAATTCCGTAAGGAGGAAACGCAGTTTAATCGAGGGGAGAGTGCAGGGTAGTTCCCGGACAGCGGAGATGTACTTGTTGTGGGCTAGGACCGGCTCCGGCGGCGCCCCGCGACGCAGCCGGGCGGGAGCGGGCACAGCGCAGCGGTGCTGGGAGGGCAGCGCGGCGCGGCGCGGAGCTGTCCGGCGCGGCGGTGCTGAGAGCGCGGCGCGGAGCTGTCCGGCGCGGCGGTGCTGAGAGCGCGGTGCGGCGCGGAGCCCCGCCAGCCGCGGCAGCAGCCGCCTCCTGCGCTGCCAGCCACCTCCGAGCCTCACCAGAGCACTGCGAAAAACTCATCGGGGGAAGAGGGGGAGGCTTTTTTTTCTTTTTTTTTCCATACCGGCTCTGTTTCTGGCCCTCTTATAAAAAAATTTGGTTGTCGTTAGTTGTAGTGTCTCCCCCCTCCCCCCCCCCCCCCCCCCGTGTGTGTGTGCTAGTTTAAAGGTAGATGGTTCTCAAACGTCTGTCTGGGTTATGCCATTTGGACCGGGAGATGCCGGATCTTCTGTTCTGATGGCTATTTTTTCTGGGATTTTTTTTTTTGGGGGGGGGTGTTTGTTGTTTTTAGTGATCAGCTTTGGAAATTTCACCCTGGAAACGGCAGCATCAGATCCCTCCAACTCTTGCCTTAGCTCCGGCAGAGGGGTGGATTCAGTACAGCAACACACAACATCACCAAAGAGACACACGAGTTCGCCCTCCAGACATCACTCAGTCAACTCGCCTTTCCCTAGCTCCCTCCCCCTTCTCGATTTCTTTTCTCGGGGTGGCAGCACCACGCTAACCCCAAGCCAAAACGATCGCTTGCTGGCACTTTTCACCAACCGCCCCTAAACAAAACAAGATGATTAACACAGCCCCCGAATTCAATTAGACATTCAATATGCTAATGCGAGGTCTGAAACCCACCCCAGCAGAACAATAAAAATGGTATCAACCCACGTTTTCTTTGTGCCAGCAGGGAAAGGGAGAGGGAGAGACAAAAAATCATCTCTCCTTTTTTTCTGAACTGCAGTGGGGCAATCATTTCTATAGGAAAAAGGGGGGTACTATCAACTAAACAAATCCATTATCTTTACATATGTTATGTTTAGAGAAAAACACTTGGGCTTCTTTTTTTTTCTTTTTTCCTCTCCTTTCATGTCTAGGGAGCAACTGCAGTGACTCTGCTGCCAGCAGCAGCGTGTGTTGTCAATTTCTGTCAATTTCACCTCAGGTCACTAAATGACTCGAAAAAAGAAAAAGGAGGGGGGAAGAAACAAGGTGGAGGAATAATAATTTTCAGTCACTCTGATCACCCATCTTTCACCTCTTCTGCCTCTCTAACCCACATTTCTGAGTGATTGTATATGCCAGGGCCCTCATGCAAAGACAATTTGTTATCCCAGAGTGCAGCTCACCCCAGCCCACCTCAGCATTTTGCACCACTAGCTTTTGAACACACAACAGATGTAACCCTTACATGCAGTTGTCTTCAGAACAGTATCCTGTGATAAACAAAACACAGCAACTGAGGGAAATAAGTGAGAGAAAACCAATTCTTCAAGCCACTAAAGCTATTAGCTTTCCTTCACAAATTGTCTATTTCAGAGAGTCACATACTAAACCAACATCTACTTTGAAAAATATAGTTACACATTCTAAATTCTGAAACATTAACTTCTGGCTAACCTAACCAATTTATTTTATTAGATTTCCTATCTGTTATCTTATTGTGACACAGTTAAGGCCAAATGAAATGTATTTATCTGAACTGATTAAATATTAAAGAATGACAGCTTAAGAGAAATTGACATGTTTTAAAACAAAAGAATAGTATTATTCATGCTGACAGTAAGATCTAATATACTGAATTTAACCTATGCTGAAAACTACTGTACAGACAATGCACCTAATTAGCACCAAATCCTTGTAGATGGTGTCCAATGCACAGATTTAGACAAGTTCTGATTATAATAGGTAGACAATTACAAAGACCAGTTTTATTAAAACAAAACTGTTACAATTCTAATATTTAAATTGGTAAAAATTAAGGGTAGTCTACCAGGTTTAAAGGGGCTCATTCTATTCTTCAGTTTATTCACTTGAAAACAAAATTCAAATCACACATTAGCTGAACAGTTTACTGTAACTCCACAACAGTCAATATTAGAAACACACTACATATTTTGTAAAATTACTTAATTACAGTTGAAAATTCAGTGATTAAATATGGCCCATCTCTCATGTCTATCCAGTGCATTTGAAAAAAACTCATTAATAAATATATTTGTAGACTGTTGGAATGACAGCCGACAGAAGCTGTGCAGAATGTTGCACTAAGTCCATGAAGGAGATGGAATAATGAGCAGAATCCAGAGGAAAAGTGCAATTGCAATTTGTTGTATGATACTCATGCCTGCAGAACTGTAAATGTATGATTACTTATTCACTCAGAGATGCTGGCCGTTTTGGCTTGCTTTTTAAAATTTAGTCAGTATTTTAAAATTAGCTGATATAAAAGCAGTATTTG
Organism: Apteryx mantelli; assembly: GCF_036417845.1. Classification (NCBI taxonomy): domain Eukaryota; kingdom Metazoa; phylum Chordata; class Aves; order Apterygiformes; family Apterygidae; genus Apteryx; species Apteryx mantelli. The sequence goes on from NC_089980.1 coordinate 107,074,787, forward strand.
GTTTTAGATATAAATCAAGTAAGGAATAGAAATGTGGAGTTAAAATGGATGTACTATATTCAGGATATCTCAATGATATGCTTTACATCAAGTCCTTCATCTATGATCTGTCCTGCTTATAATACATCCCTTCTGGGACAGTGCAAAGCTACCCCATATAGAGAAGTTTCATTCCTTTTTGGTGTGATTTTTCTTTGAATGTTTGGCTAAAGGTTTAGGGTTATCATATGAATATGTAAAAGGCACCTGTTATTCTTGTGGATCTTCCCTGTTATGTAGGAAAATTATCAAATTGAAAATATGTAACAAATGGAGATGTAGGTTCATGCCCATTATTGACAATTTTGTATTATTCCACTGAGCTACAGATGATTTAATCAACCTGGCAGGATTCCCATGATATAAGCAAAGGAATTCCCAGCAAGCATAGATTCACCATTGCAGATCCTGTGTCATCCTGCAGCTGATGCATTATTACAGGCAGGGAAAGAAATATAAGTTGGATGTAATTTGGCCCCACAGATCTATGGCTAATGTGGCATAAGCTCTCAAAATCCCCAGCTCCAGCATTTGCCTATGAGTGTGTCCTTCTCAGAGCTTTTCTAGAGTCAGAGAAATGCAAGGGTGTCTTTTCAAGCCCACTTTTGAATTTAATGTAAACTTTTTAGTTCTAAACGAGGATTGAGAACATAATGTGCAAGAAAAATGATGGTCAAATGAAGTACAGAACAGTATTTTAATCATATATGATATAGCAGAAATAACACAATTTTTACTATTTAATAATGTGCTATGCAATTCTGCATGATGTATAAGTGATGCTCACTACTGAAATCAATGACACAACTGTCTCAGATATTGAAATGGAAATGTCATTTATAGGATAGGAGCATTTTTGCAGAATAAAAGATTCATTCACAGACACAACTGCCAATCTGATACAGACTGATGATCAAGCCACATTTCATATGCTAGCAACTGCATTTCCCTTACTTTGCAGCATTTTTCTTGGTCTCATGACACAGTGTACTACTTACTATTGACATATTTTGTTAAAATTAATAATATACGTCTTACTAGTTGCATTGTTCTGTCCACTTCAACATAATGATGGATAAAAATCAGCTGTGACATTGCTGTCAAAACCAATCACTTAGTAACGGACCTACACATAATGTGAGCTACCTTATTAATTTATTTCGAGGAATTTTAAGTAATGAGAGATTTTTTTGAGGGAGAAGCTGTGAGACAGGAAAAAAGGAGGAAGATTATTATGGACAATGCTATTGACTGTTTATTCCATAGTGGCAACCCGTGATTCAAGTAGTTGCCTGGGGTTTTGACCATCATGAACAAAGAGTTAGCATCCTGGCTGTATGCATTTGCTGTTGGCTTACTTTAGTAATTTATTTCATGACTGATATCTGTATTTTAAGTAGGATGAGGAACCTTTTGAACTATCATGTACACAGTTGTATTAATTAAAAAAACACAATAGAAAGCAGAGTACTCAGAAGTTAGGAAATTATAATATCAATGCTCCTCAAGTAATCTTAGTTCTCCACACTTCTTGGGTATGTGCATTATCATACTTTTTTTTTTTTTAACCTACATACTGTTTTTCCTTTAGGGACAGACTTTGGTTTCCAACTCTACTCTCAGTAAAGAATGACAATAATGATGACAAGCACAGGGAAAGTGCAGACATTAGAATTTTTTTAACCTAGCAAAAGATAGGAAATATGCTTGTGGCTCTTATGAGTAGCAGATTATACACATCATTGTGCCTGTTCAGATGTGCTTGCTGGCACATTAGTGAAGATAAAGTCCTTCCAACACCTGCTTACTTCTTTACACCTGGACCTAAAATCTCAGGGAAGCCATAGAGAGGCTCAACTGCAGGAGTATCTTATGGCTATTTCCAGTTGTGCATGTCCATATGTCTGAGACATGACTTAGCCCTTAGTATGCATAATTTGTACTGTGATCAATCTTATCCCCACCAGCAGTGTATAGCAACATCTGGCCTATCACTATAGTTTTTTCTAACATTAAAAAAAAAAGCTGAATGCAAACCCTTTGCATAATAATGTCACACATAAAAGCATAGTTTAACGAAGTATTGCTTACCTTGAAATTGTCAATTTGATTAACATTTACTTAGAGCTTTTTTTCCCTTACACTATTTAGAAAAGCTCATGTAGGAAATCATGGACATAAAAAGAAATAGAATGAACAAAAAAATAACTGTCTCATGACTACATGTCTAAAATACTATAAAGGTCCAGAAAGGATCTCTGAATTTGTGAGATACCAGAAGAAAAAGCTGGGTGATGTATATCCTGCAACTGGATCTCCCACCACAATACTGTGGGGAGCTTAATTTCCTAAACAATAAGACCATTTTTCCAACTGAAGCATGAAATCATTTGTTTTCCCTCATTGACATACTTGTGACTTTAGGTTTTTTGTCAGGAAAAAAAAAAGTAGAAATCCTTGAAAAATTAATTTTCTTGCTAATCTTTATATCAGAAATGAATCCTATTTATTTATCAGTAAAACAAATGTGCATCTGGGCTGGAAACCAAGTTTTAGTCTAACACAATTTAAAACAGATGAGATATTAAACCCTAAAAAATAGGACTTATAACAGAGACACTGCAGTAATAAGCATATGTTATCACTTCTCCTACTATCTATAAATGATTCACCTAAAGGGGAGCTATAGAAGTGAGCATTAATGCTTGATTGGGGGAATACTTTACTATTCTTTGTAACTTTCCTGTTCATGTAATTTAAGGCATGATCTAGCACACTGTGTGTTTAAACTATACTGTAAACATGTTTCCCTACCATTGGAGTACTACAAGTGTACCAAGGAGTAAAAGAAATCCCGTCTTATGAAGAAATGATATGAAGAAAATGGGATGAGACAAGTATGAGGAATTTCCTTTCTCCTATTACATAATTCTTGATTACTGATACTCTGGACTACTGATATAACACAGGCCTATCATTATTAGAATTACAAGATCTATTCATGGTTCTGTAAAACATCAGACAAACTACAATCATTCTACTATTTCTGTTATTTAAGGAGCCCAGTGAAGGGACATTTGAGCAAGAGCACTCTCCTCCTTTTTTTAAGATTACAGAGAAACTCTCCTAAGAGGATGAGTGTTGGTGCATCACAAAAATTGAGAGAAACTAATTGCTTTTCATAGTTTCATCTCTGTCTGACCCTTATAGATGTTCATAGAAAAAGTAGCATTAAAGTCAATACTGGGCTTTCCTGCTGTCAATACTGGGCTTTACATGCTGCCAAAGGATGCAGGTATTAGCTGTGGATTTATGGGAACGATGACTTCTTTTCCCTTGGGCCTCCAGAATGACAAGAGACCACACTTCCCTTCCAGTATATTCTATTCCAAGACTGCCTAGAAACTAGAGGAAAGAACAGAGGGATATTTCTTATTTTCATAAAAACAATAATAATTGAAGCAAACTGGTCAATTCTACTACAAATTACATATTGAATTACTGTCTTCTTCCTTCCTGATAAGGTTTTATTTATTTATTATTATTCTTTACTCTAACTGTGTCTTTCATTTCAATACAGTTTTGCTAAGTTTCTTGGCAATGAAAAGGAGCTACATCTGATAATGCTGAATGACCAAGATACAAGGATCACATAACATTTTGCAAGCTTGCTTAACTGTGGGTATGTTTACAGATAAGTCTCTTCATTTGAGTTGTATGACAAATTTGGCTTCTTGGGGCAAAAAGTCGTATAGACACTTGCTATGTCAAAATATGTATTCTCAAAGTTTGCAGTGTTGAGTTTAGTGGCATTCTGCATGTGAAGAAAATTGCTGAATATCAACTAGTTTAATTTTACAGGATAACATCAGATATTTAGTAGAAAAGAATATATAGCCTGACAATTATTTTTATTAGCTTTCACCCCTCACAAAATTGATACAATCTTTCACATTTGTTTATTCAGATTGTATACATATTTGTGTAGATTTATGGTGATCTACGGGAAACATTGCAATGTGGCATTTTCTCAATGACCAACTCGTGAAATCTTTCACACTGTACTACTATTCACAGGGACCCATAATAAAAAGGAATCTTGTAAATTGTATATTGTCAGGGGCTTGAAAAGATTAGGGGCTCAGAGTCTCTGAAGTTTATCCTGGAAATTAAGAATGTCAAAGCCTGGATCAAGGTAGTAACTGTCATTACTATTCCTTCCAAAATGACAAGATTAGCAATAAAGCATAGTAATATTTAAATCATTATGTCAAGCTTCAAGGCCAGTTATGACAATAAGGGAGGGGAACAAATGTGACAGAAAATGGAGGAGGGGAAGAGCAAAGCCTGGGCTTCTATTTCTGTCACTGTTACAAGTCCCTGTGTTATCTAGACTGAATGGCCAGATAAAACTAAAAGCAGTAGGGGTCCAGCCTCATCACAGAATGCTTTGAGTTAGGCCCCAGATATATCAACCATAATGCAGAAAGAAAGTTGAGCCACAAAATGAGAACTGCAAAAGCAAACACATTATGTGGTCAGGCACTGAAATGGTGCTCATGTCACTTGTGGTGCAAAAAACAGCTGAGCTGCATAAGTGCTTCCTTTCAAAACCTAAAGTTAGGTTTATCTGACAGATACCCAATGGAAAGCTCCTCTTTTATCTAACATGTTGGTAGTTGTGATATAGAAGAGGTGAGTTCAATTTCCTCCTCTCCATGACCCAACCATCAGAATAGTGTATTTTGGTGGGAAAGTACTCTGGCCCCTTCTGTTGAAGCTGGTGCACAATGAACAGAACTATTCATCGGGCCAGAAGGTGAAGAAAAGCACTGCAGGAAGAAAGGGAATGGCATCTGCATTCCAGTTCCTGCTCCACTCAGTAGCTGGTGTTCCATACTAATTATTCAGTGGATTGATCATTGAAATATAAGTGTTACAACTTCTCTGAAGATCCTTTGGTTTCATACATGTTCCTTTGTATTTTGCTGCATGACTAAGAACATTCCTGGTTATCATTTTCTCCTCCTCTAGCTCTTGTGGTATCAAGCTTCCACCTGCTGCTTCTGCACAGTCATACTTTGTTACCTGTTGGATTCTCTGAAGAATGTGATGTGGAGCTAATGCATTTGTGGAGCTAAGTTGTCTCAGTGTCCTTTTATAGAAAAAAGAAAGCCTTATTCTTGTCCACTCACACTTCAAAAACAAACTTAACTCAAGCCAGGCTAAGATTAAAAAAAAAAAAAGAAAAAAAAGACACAGTTAAAAATGTTTATAAAAGACACAAAGAAATAAAACTGATATTTGTTCTACCTGCATCAAGATTATGTCAGCAGTATGTCTCCCTCTTTACCCAGACGATAATCTGCAATGTTTCCTAAACACTCACTTTACAGAGTTCTATTTTCTGTATATGTTAGGCCTCAGATTATGTTCTTCTCCTCCTGGAAGGCACTTCTTTTTACAACCAATCCTTAAGTCTAAACTGATCTAATCTGTTTTTCCTAAAATGAAATTTCTTTCTTTCTTATTCAGGAGACAACCTGGCCATCCCTCTTAATTAAAATAAGTACTTTTTTCTTCCTTAGAGATGTCACTCTGTTAGATCAGATGTTACCTTGTGTACCTGACTGGCCAATTAACAGCTCCTGTTTCAGTTAGGGTAATACTCATCTCCTTATTCTCTCTTTGGTGAGTCAGTGTGCACTCTGAATGAACCTTCATCAAACCTTTTATTGTTTATCAGTCTGCACATTAAAAACACACTTGATACAAATATTTCAATAGGAGAAATGTATGTAGCTTGCTATTGGCTCTTGATTGAGATGAGCCATATAGTAATTAGTCAGTCTGAGGTGACAAAGGGTTTGTAGTGATTGACTCTTAACATCTTCTATGGGATGTTCTTTCTTCAGTGAAAACCTTAACTACAGATCTGTAGTTCTCCCTTTTAAACAATCAACAGTTAGTTATAATAAGAAGAGGACTAACGATAAACAGAAGGAATAAGAGAAGCTTCCTCATTCCAAAACACCCTAAAGTTTGGAAATCAGACTATCCTCCTGAAAGGTTCCAAATTTTGCAGAGATGGGACCTGACCTCAAATAGGTTTCTCCTATCCTGTGTGAATTCTCTAACCAGTAAACTATTGGACAAAAGAACTACAGGTCCTCTTACATCTGGTGTCCATGTTTTATGCAGACTACTAAGTCCAGGCTACAGTTAAGATTGACAGAAAGGTGGCTTATTTATGCATCGTTATGAGAGTTAATGCTGAGGTTCTTCTAAGCATGTTAGAATGAAGACTTATAAAAGAGCAGTTTAACATTAAACTCGTAAGAACCTCTGGGTTTAGGATTCTCCAGAGTCGTATGGTGACTTGAAAGGAGGCATGACAAAGTCCAGTAAGGCCTGAGGTACCTACTAGTGGCAAGTAACTACTTATCTCATATAATGGCTGAGACTCTATTAAAATGAGGTAATGCAACAAACCAGTGCATGGCAGTTGAGATGCAGTGACATTGTATATGCTCCACCTTTAGCAAATGTAATGTAATATAGCTAAACACAACATTTTCTTTCAGTGTTGATTACAATCTGATTAAAAACCAAAACTAAACAACCCAGATGTTGCTAAGGCTAATAGATGTAAGTTGCATATAGACATCTCCATAATTCACAAAGTTAACTTCTATGACATTATGAAGTGATGTATCTTTTTTTAATTTTTTCTTTTTTAAGATGTGGGAAAAATCATTGTGATTACACAGTCACATAAGTTCACATGCAGATTTAGGAAATGAAGGCTCTTTTGCTAAAACGAAGAAGGAAAGATGTAATAGGTACCTACTTAAGGTATCCTGACTCTTCTGAGTCAGTTTTAGCCCTGATGTTCTTGCCTTTTGGTAATGCTTATTACCTTAGGATGTATTAATGTGGCTACTCAGCTTCCAAATTCAAACGGGTTTCAGTTTAGTCACTCTGAAGTGCAGTTGTGTGAGCTATTGCTCATCTGAATCTTCCTGAGTGGATGGATCTGCTGACCAATTGCCAAGTCGTGGTAAATTACACCATGCCTAAAATATATATGGTGCATTAGCAAAAGATAGATACAGTAGATTGCAGTAAGAATTTGCTATGCTATTTTACCTCTTTTCTAGACTAAGAAAATGAAATGTGTTTAGAACAGATAATATGTGCTAATGGGCATACTTTTCAAGACCACTTAACACCTATGTGCTGGTAGTGTTGTTTAAAACAGTCAGCTGATAATGATAATCTCTGAAGATAACACCTAAACTGATCCAGCGTGTTAATTCATAGGAGTGACTGTAGCGCTGAGGCTAAAAGAAGGAGGTGTGCATTCACACTGTATCACAACATGAAAACAGATGCTTAGAGCTCCTGTCTGGGAAGAGAATGAGGGTCTGCACTGTGCCGTGTATGAGCAGTGAACTTTATGTACCAGGGGCTGTGCTGACCCAATAGTGTGAAGGGTGTGTGTTGCAGAGGAGGCTGCTGAGGTGCATGAAGTCCAGTGGATTCTGTGGAAATGCTCTGTATTTCTGCACATGTGCAATACGTCTGACACATCCACAGTGCAACAGGCTGACTTTGCATTTGTAGCAACTATATATCTGTAGATATTTTAAAAATTTACAGCACAGATATTTTAAAAATTTACAGCACTGAACAGTGGCAATACAGGATTTAAGTCCTCTTACTGCTGTGGTAAATCCATGTCAGTTAATCACATGTCAGCTAGAATCTAAGTTTAGACAAAAGTGACTCACAGCATTAAAAACTACTAAGAGGTTGGGTAAATGCTCTTTATTTCCCAGTCTAGGAAAAAGGACAGGGAAGGTGTTGGGGAGTATATGCCTGTAACTAGATGCCAAAAAAGACTATCTGAACATAGGAGAGAAGCCAGTAGCCTATCTAACTTTCTTACATCTCCTGAGGATAATTTTTGTTTGTTGGTTGGTTCTTTGTGGGAACAGCACACAAATTCCTATGTTCTGGAAATTCAGGGGATGTAATAATGGGCTTGTCTTCTGTGGACTGACAAAGTAGGGGGTGTATTCTCGTTAGCCTTCAGATATGGTAGAAAAGGCCTGGAAAAAGTGTCCCAAAATAATCAGTGCTAATATACTAATGGTCTACCCACATTATACAGCAGCTCTCAGTTTATACCTCTCAGCTGAAAGTTTTAAAACATGGAGATAGACTGTGTCATCCTGAATCTAAACATGAGGCACAGAAAAATTGAGAGTCAGGGTCAAAATAAAAATCTGAAGCTAAACTGCTTCTAGGCACAAAAGAAAGCACAATTAAATACAGTACTATCTTTATTTCCTTCTATCTCTATATGAAAGTCTTACATTCTATTTTTGATTTTTATGATATTGTGTTATTTAGAACCTTGAAAGCATATGCATCTAAACGACATCTACAGTAACATTATTCAGTTAATGTTCCAGGAAGGAATCAGCTCTCATTGACATGAAAGGCCTATTACAGGCTGTCTGTCTGTTTCTGATGTGCCACATAGATTGGCATGCTTCAGTTGAAAACTCCAAATCTGACATGCCTTTCCCTTCAGTCATATGTAGTGTTGCAAGTAAAAACTACTATAATGCCTTCCTACATTTCTGAGTAACTAATTTGCATTCTGTTATGTTCTCATGCTCCATGATGTTTTAAAAGTGCAATAAATAAAGAATACAATTAATTCAGACTACATTACTTGAACTGAATTATATATAGACTACTTAGTACATGAAGCTTATTAGCTAGAATATATCTCCTAGAAATTACAAAACAATGAGTGCAATTCAATCACTGTGTGTGCATATAGAGTATTCCAGGGAATGTCATGAATCCGCTTCATGTCACTGCATGCTATATATTGAGTGGGCCCATCAACTTCAATGGAATCTCATCAATGTAACTCACATCAGAACCTGGCACTATATTTTGATCTCTCAGACAGCTAAATGATATCTAAAATTACATATAAACAAACATCTCTCTATTGACTATGCATCAGAGAAAACTTATGTGTATATTTTAATTCAAAGATACTATAGGATGTCAAGCTCATGATGTGTTCTTCAGTTATACTAGTTTTCAACAGGAGTTTGGAAATAGCAGAACAGAAAACATAGATTATGCCACTCTAAAAAAAAGTTATAGTATACCTACATCTTGAACTTTGTATGCAGTTCTGATCCATCCGTAACTCAGAATAGATCTGATAGAACTAGAAAAGCTATAGGGAAAGGAAACAAGGTGACAGAAGGTATGGAACAGTTTCCATAAGGTAAGTCTCTTCCAACTGGATATGAAATGGTAAAAGGGAGGTTTGATTAAAGTCTGTAAGAGTATCATGGTGAAAGTGGAGCAGAAATGATTGTTTGCTGTTCCTTATAACATAAGATCTAAAGGCAGTAAATGAAATTATTAGGCTGTATATTCAAAATAAACAGTAGGATGCATTTGCTCATACAGAGTGTAGTTAAACTGTGGAAATCATTGCCACAGGATGCTCTAAATGACAGAAGATTATGTGAACTGAAAAAACAATTAGATAAATTCATGGACTAAAAAACTTTTAAGGGCACCATACACAAAGATAAAAACTCTCACTGTACGTCAGAAAATTGTTGGAATTTGGAAGGTATACCTGGGGAATTACCACTGAATAAATATCTTGCTCTTAAAAACTTTTCGAGGCATCTGTTAACAGCAACTGTGGCAGATGGAATACTGAGGCTAGATTAATCTTTTGCCTGCTCAGCCCAACTCATATTTTAACTATTACTCCTGGTTTAAAGGTTTTGCTTTCGATTTAATCACATATCAGTTTGGCTGTTGTTGTACACTTCATATGCATATTAAACCAGCAACATGCTGCTGAGACAGCAGTACACTTGCAGAGCCTCAATATGTTGCAGTACTATGACATCCTATAGATACAAATTCTTGAATTTCTTGGCATCATATATGCAGCAACTGAAAAGCAGAATTAAATCCTTACTGCTTTTCATTAATGGTTAAGTAGTATGAGAGAGAATTTCTTATTTCTTTAATTTTATAGTCTAGAATTGGAATTTTATACGTGCATTCATGTGCTAAAATATTTCATAGTTTTCTATCTATCTAGATAGAATATATATGCATGCATGCATGTATGTATGTATGTATCTAGCACAGACACAGATAATAGATGTTGCCAGGAGATACATGTTACTGCATCTCATCTGATTTTGATACACATTGTAAGCTCCACTTTCAGATTTACCCTAATGACCGCTTCACATTTTTGCAGGCTTTTATGGATAACGTAAACTGTTAATCATTTACAGAAATATTTGCTTCTTTTTCTGAAAATGTTGCCTTTCTCTATATAAAATCACACCTCCTGAGCCCTAGAATGGACAAGTTTTAATCCCAGACCCATAATATGTATTCTGTATTTAAAAATGTCACTGCTTTTAAGTCCAACACCTAGCAGTCCTGCACGGCTAGAGGCAATAACTTGTCAAGGGAAAAATTCTCAACTTTCCAATTGGACACACAAACCTTGCTTCTAACTCTGCAGGGCTGTCAGCTATCAAACACTGAAGTCATGACATTTTAAAGAAAATGTATGGAGAAGTTATTTTATAGGAACAGAAAACCATTTTAGGTTACTTCAGAAGTTTTTATTGCTCTTTTTGCCCTATGCTTTCAATAACTAAGATATCTAGTTTTACAGGTGGATGAGTACTAGTAAAATGCTTTAAAGAATCTAACTTAATAAAGGTTATATGACATAAATTCACTCAAAGATGTTAGCACTTGTAGAAAAATGGAGGAATCAAGCACTCAAGGTCAGAAAAGACAGAAATAAGGGCCTCAGCTGCAACTCTTTTCTTATGGTTGCGTTTTAATGTCTAGTGTCTTTTTATCTTTCAAGCCATCTCCCATTAAAATCAATTAAATTGCAGCATTAGTTGAATTAAACCATCCTTCCTTATATATGATATGTTAATTAATAGAAGAATGTAGTACAATGCAATTAGAATTTCTTACAGAATCCTATAAAAGAATTATACACAATATTCATACTAGTACTTTTAACTCTTGATGAGAGTCTCAAAAAATGAATGTTTTAGAAAAAAATATTAGTTTCCTGTCTTTAAAATGCTAAATGTTTTGCTGTGTCACAGATCAGAGTTTACAAATTTCCAAATTTGAACTCACATACACACTGGAATTATGTAGAATTTAAAATGCTCCCAGGATAGGTGTAGGTTTATTCTATCTAAATCATACTTACATTGTAGTCATTAAAAAAAAAAGTTAAAATTAACAGATTTTAAACATAATTCATTCAATTTCTGCTGAATTTATTTTTTCAAAGCTTGTTTTAACTCTGACATTTTAAAACCTGTAACACCTTTCTCTCTGTGACAGAATTACTTTAAAATTAAAAATTTTAACCCAGGAAATGGAATTCAGAAATGTAATCATAATACACTGGTTTTCTAAGCCCATGGTTTGGCATACTGTTTAAATATCCCTATAACTTTATATGCCAGCAATTTCAGTAGGTTTACTCATATAGTCTAAGATAGACCTATGCTCAAGTATCTTGTGGAATCACAACCATTTCCATCTCAGTATCTAAAAATGTCAATGAGTTAAGCCTCAAAATAGGCCTTTAAAGTAAGTAAGGATAATTGGTCACATATTTCAGAAGGTGAAATTCCATACCGGTGCTCCTAGATAATCAGAACAAATCCTTCTCACCTTTCACTCACAGCAAAATTAAAAAAAATGTAAAGACCATGCATATTATATTCTAACTTAGGCTATGGAGGAGCTTTCTTCTTGAATTCATTAATCATTCAAATAATTGATGATTATGGCACCAATATAACTTTTATTAATAATATGAATTATTATTCATGGATAAACTCATATTACATCAGATGACAAACTGCAAACAGATTTATGTTAAATGAATATTTTTTTGCAACACCCAGCGAAATGAGGCAATCTATTCCAACTAGAATGCAAATAATAATCATAGTCATAGAAACATGCTTCTCTATCTAAACATGTTTTAAAACTCCTTTTGTACATGGAATGTAATTTGTTTCCACTTTCAGTCCCCTCCCCTCCAATTTCTAAAAGAAAAATGACTGATAACACATCTTGTCATTTCCATGATCTACAACTATTTGGCTTGATGTTTTCTAAATATTACAATTCCTAAGAGAAGTCACTTGAAGCCCAGAAAACTTATACAAGGTCATCAGTACACCTTGTTCATATGTGCTGAATATCCAGGAAGATTTCCCTTTATTTATTTGTTGACAGCATCAATAAACTATTAAACATTTGCTAGTAGCTGCAAAAGACGTTTCTTTGTCAAGCAGAGTTCAGGCTAACACTGTCCCACTTAATTGTCAGTCATTACTGTTCAGTGTCATTGGGCTAGGTAAATTTATTGGGAGAAATTCCAGTACGAGTCCTGGCAGAAGTCAGCAGATTGCAAGACATCACTTTGTAGTACTTTCTACCTGAATTGCATAGTTTCTTCACGTGTTCTGCCCATGTGATATCATTCACCTGGAGACGGTTCCACGGAAATAGCTACTAGAAAAAAACACACTTACACACAGGAGAAGACAACACTGCTGCAGCGGCCCTCGCACTGCCAACAGTGTGGAAGTGGGAAGTGTGTCAGGAGAGGAGGACTTGCTGCCAGGAGGCCACTGCTGGGGGTGGAGTGGGGATGCTGCTCACTCAAGAGGGAGCGGGGCAGGTCGCTACAGCAGCCGGGAGGGAAAGAAACACAGCAGGACCTGAGGTGGGCGTCAGGAAAGAGGGAAGCACGTTGGGTAATCACTGGGGTACATTCTCCCTAATGGATTCTCTTATGTCTGTACAAGGCAGGTGACACTTTAATGAAAGGCTCTGTAAACTTTCCCAAAACACCTTTGTGATTTATGTTTGTGTTCAGCACACTTATGCACCTCTCCCTGAAAATTAACAGGTTTTCAAATATTTTACTTTTGTTTAACAAGGATGCATGGTACCTTTTTCTTCATGAGTGAAGGGCTAACCCAGTCCTACCTGCATGATGTTGATATGTATTTTGGTCAAGTCTCTAGTGACTGGATATATACAAAGTGTGATGGCAAAACTAACAGGATAAGAAAATGAGGGGAAACTGTCTTGGACATGAAAAATGAATATTTATGTTTTTATGATCCTGTAAATGGGGTTAATACCAATTTTTGCTCACAATTGCATTGCAAGCTTATGTTGCAGTAAGATATACTGAATTATCTGCTATATTATGAAATATTTTTTAAACAGATGCAGATGCTCCTAATTTTAATATTTTCAACAGTGAAAGCAACATCTCAGTGCAGTTGATTTTTTCCCCTTAAAATGATAAAAAAGCACTCAGGTTCACTGGAAAAATATCTGTTCACATACAGAGAAAAAAGTTCAGCAAACAGTTCCTTCTCCACAAGGCAACGTTATATCTAGAGTGAATTCTGGAGATATGTGCCTTTTCTGTATAAAGTCAATATGTTTCTTTGGTAGATTTCTTCCAGCAGGAAAACTAATATTAAGGAGGATTGCTTTTAAGTTAATTAGAAAAACAAAATTGTGTGAATAGGTATTTACTCCGAACTATGGAAAACAGGTGTGTTTGTAAGGGCATCAGCATTTTTCTCCAAAACAGCTAATTTCTGATTTAAAAATAAATTCATTTAGATTTTTAGTCAACAATGTAAAAATGACTTTAGAAATAAATGTAAAGACTCAAAAAGCAGCTGCAAGATTAGACTTCCTTGGTGCTTCAAAAAACAGTCTGTCATTAAATCTTGTATGTTTTCCTTTCGAAATTAAATTATTTATGTAACATTTTTGTTCCTTAAATGATAACGGAAAAGGAAACAGAAAACCTTGATATATAAGAGATATCAGTGTTAATAAAACTGGGCTTCTGAACATGCACAGATTTGTGTATGCAATTTTATACATGTAGATAGTCCTATCTTTACACACGTAAGTCATTGAAGGAGCAGGTTCTAATACTACTAAATATATAAAAATGTGATTTTGGCAGCTGAAATGCAAATGACAATAGGAACCTGATTGTAGGTTGCTACTCCTGTGTATAGTGCCATAGTATTTATATAAAAAAATTATCTGTGTATTTGCTAACGTAGAGAGCACCTAAGTCTTCTTTATCTGTACTCTTACTTACATATTTCTTGAAATCAATGACACAAACTATAAAGGTCCCATTAAATTTTTGTGGAAGTGTTTCTGAATAAAGTCCCCTGTGTCCATGATGCAACATATCAAACACTGCTTTAAATACATGTACTGTGAACACTTCTTTCCATGACAAGTAATCATATTAATGAAAGGAAAAGGCCTCCAGCTATCTTGTGACTCCTACATATTTCCCTTTACCAGTTTTGAGTCCTTTCATGAATGCACAGCATGCTTTATATGCTAGACGACTGCAATCATTGTTTTAACTGACCCTTTTTTTCTTTTGGGTAAGTGAAAGGAGATGGCTGCATAAAAGAATGGACAGTATATAAAATTACCAAAGCTTTCTATTGGAAACACAAATTCCTCACTATCTCCCAAGGGAATTATATGAAAAACCCATGCAATCAGAACGTGCATATTTTTATGATTCAAGTTATGAAGTTGCAGCCACATATTTTATTTCATTTCATATTCACTATCAACCACAATTGCTCCTTTTTGCAGCTAATCTTTCATCTCTGTAGCTTCTCTTCAGAATCTCATTAGATTAATAGGTCACTAAAACATTGTTTGATCATATTTCTCAACCACCTTTGTCAACTTATGAGTCAAACCTGCAACATATGGAAGTAAGACCATTTTCGCACTTACCTCCTTTAACATATTTTAAATACTTAATGCTAAGAAAAGATCTATTTCTTCCCACCTTCTCTTTTGTGTCACAGGGTAGTAGGTATTTTAATTCAAGGCTAATACGGAAACTCGCAAACTACACAGAGGTCAAACTGAACTGACTGACAGATATGCAAAATCACACATCCAACTGATAGGATAGTTGGTGAATATGCAAAAGAAATGAATTCTTGAAGGATAACCAGGGGCAGCCTGAACTAGGTTAGTGGGATCTGATGATGCCAAAGTGGACCTAGCTAATTGCCTGCCTGGCATTTGGTTATATAATGTTGAGAGACTCTGTGATCTGATGTTTAGACTCCTCTTGGTATCTTTGATTCCCCTTAGTGTCCTATGAAATATATTTAATGTTTCCCTTCCTCTGCAAATGGAAATGAAAAAGAAATGTACTTGTGTCTATAGAATATTTTGACAGTTTAATACTCCCACTCTGTCAAAACCAGGTAAGGCATCAGGGCCATGTCCAGTTTTACGGACAGTGTTTGACAAAAAAAGCAAAGCGATTGGATAGAATCTGGAATGCAGTAACAAAGATGATCAAAGATCAAGAAAACAGGATCTATAAGAAAGACCGTAAGAACAGGCATATTTAATTGAGCGAAAAGAAAAACTGAAGAGAAACATGAAATCAGTTTCATCATATGTAAGAGGCTGCCAGGAAGAGAAAAATATTAGTATCCTGTTCTCCCTTTCTACTGGAGACAGGAAAAAAAGTGATGGACTTAAACTGAAGCAAGGGCTACTGGGAAAAAACTCCAGCTGAAGAAAAGCCTGGATCATTGTGCCTGGGGGAGCTGTGGAATCTCTGTCATTTGAAGTTTTTAAGGACAGGTTAGAGAACAGTCTGTTGGGAGTCGCCAAGAGGCCAGAATAAATGATCTCTTGGGTGACCTCCTTCACTATGTGCTATAATCCAGTGATTTCTTCTAAAGGAAGTTGCATTTGCTCAACACTCCTGAAAATGCTAACGTGACTGTAATAGGACTGTGCAACATCTTGAACATTGAGCACAAATTTGGGAACCAGACAAGGTAAATGTGTGGTAGTTTATCAACACGGCTTTAGAGCTCTGCACTTTTTTTTTTTTAATTATGGTATGTTTATGTTTTAGTATTCCTACAGATGTGACCTATTAGATTTCAAAACTGAGCAGAACTTTCATGCAAATGCAAATGTAAGATCCAAAGTCAGCTGAAGTCAGCAGAAGGATTTCAGCTGGTTTTGATGATTTTGGAACAAGTGTGCAGTGTGTGTGTGCAAGAGTGTGTGTGCTGGGGGGGAGAAGGAAGAAGATATTTGTATAGTCACTTACCCAGACTTTGAAACATTGGCTTTGTGTAATTCATTCAAGGCTGTATTCAAACTGCCTACTTTAGGAGTTGAAATTACTGTGGCATTTAAGTTCAAGACAGAAGATGTGAGACTGCTTACTCTCTGGGGTGGCCAGGCTCCCCATATGCCAGTGAAGAGAAGGAATCTCTATGCTTATATAAAACATTTATTGTAATCTGAATACACTTTTTATGATCAAATTGAACATGTTTTTAAGTATTTGGCTTATCTTAAGCGCCTGAGTAGTGCTTCAACGGGAACATAATATAGAACATAAACGGGAGTACCATGACTCACAAAAAGGGAAGTAGAGTTAAAACATTTAAAAGGTCATAATTCATTTTTAGATGATGAAGAAACTATTTTATATGTTTATAATAGTCAATTGGAAGCAGTGGAATTTTTTTTAGCAATTTGTGAAGCTAATTAGTTGACACACTGAGAAATTCAATCTATAAAGCATAGCATAGTCAAACCGATGATAATAAGAAATAGTTTTGATGATTTTTTTGGTGTTTTATTGTTCCATATAGGGACACAATAATATTGCAGAAAATTGATTTTCTGTGGAAAAATTTCCCCTGTTAAGCATTGCATTCATCATATTGGAAACCAATGAGATTTTTAAAAAGAACTAATAAATAGTTCAAGCAATATCAGCAAGTTCTTTCCCCTACAGAGTTAAACTCAGGCTGCTAAACTGAATAATGAAGTGGGTCAGTAATCCAACCCCTGGTTTCTTACACAATGGCCTCCTATGAGGCACAATGTTCTCTACGAAGTTATTTGGAGTTGACAGGCCAAATCACCTACCAGGAGGTGGATAAGGCACTATTTTGTACATTTTATAATTCTTCAAAAACCATTATGAGCTTCTTGTTATCATTGATCTGTGCATATAGCTCCTGTAGAGTTAAAAAGAACCTTTGTTTGTTGACCAAAGAAAGTACAGACTAATATTGTAATATGTATAAACGATTGAAAAAACAAAGCCAAAGTGACTGGCCATTAGAAAAGACATCTTTTATAAAAGTTGTATTTTCTTTTCAAGTGTCATGGTGCCCTGAATTCACCAACAGGCTCTGATTATCTTTCTCCGTAATCCTGCTGTGCAACCTCTCTTCCCACCCCATCCTGGAATCTTGGCTTCCTATGTTCAGGGTCACTTCTGATCTGAATAACCGTGTAACCTCGGATTGGCCTGCTGTGAAAACACCTAAGTCATGAGAATGAGGTATGAGAAGCCTTGCTGGGGCCTCCACACATCCCTCCTGCCCCCTACCCCTTGGATTGGGAGCTGCATTTAAGCTCAGGCCTTTGCCTTTGGCCCTTGCCTGAGTTATGCTGTAGATGTGCTGTGCTCAGCCTTGTTCCATGCCAGTCCCAACCTTGCCTTGCTGACTTGACTTCTGGCTTGATCTCAGACCTGCCTTGTCACTACAGACTGGAGATCACTGGGCTGTTGCTGACGCTGGTTGCCATCACTGGACCTCCTCTGTTCTTTTTATTTGGGTACTATGGGACTGTGCCCTTCATCTAAGGTCTTTCTGTCAGCTTCAGCTCCCAGCTCACCTTCCCTTGTGGAGCAGCCCAAACCTGCTGCTCCTTGATGTCAGGGGGCCATACCGTATTCCAGTATATGTTGATAGGGGACAATTCTAATGACAGGGCCCTGAATGAAAGCCTTTACTTATATTTTGTATTAATGCACTGAGGGCAATTAAGATTTTCAGCACCTTTCTGAAGAGGCTGTGAAACTTATTAATCAGCTTTGGGAAGAACTGTGCTAGCTAGTAAAATGAGTGAATATACTGCGAATTAGTGCAATACACTGAACAGGAAAGGACCTTAAGATGTCTTTTCCTATGGTATTGCAAGAATGGCTTAAAAATGTCCATTAACTAATTACTTTAATTAAAACACCTCTCCTATCTCACAGAAGACATTCAGGTTCTATTTTACCCTTTCGTACTTTCTTTGAAATCTTGGCCAGGCAGCAGGACAAGGTGTCGAGACCCTAGACTGATGAAATAGATTTAGAGATTTGCATATTATCAGCATAGTGATCATATCCCAAATCATCTCACTCTGTCAGTTTCCTAAACTGTGCAGGTTTTTACAATGATTTGACAGTTCTGCATACTACCCTAAAATAGTATGGAATGTAGCACAGTTTTTTTTTCAACTAGTAAGTTTCAATATAGGATTTAAACCTATCTATCTCCTAGGATTTTTCTTTAGATCCCAATGATCTTGTTATTAGCAATTCAGCAATCTATCGTTGTATATATTACTTCTCCAGTTTTGAATTAATCTACAAGGTGCTAGGTGTTATCATTATGTTCCTAATACACAACTCTACATTTTTCTTTGACAGTCATGCTTTTTAGTGCTATTTAATGACAGTGAACTTAAAATCAACCACTTGTTATCTGACAAGCTCCAGTCTTCTCCAAAAATTTTTTTTTTTGGTCACTTTAGTGGATGCTGAATGATTTCAGTGGTGATGAATTAGTTTTGGGTGATTATTGTTTCACATAGAGTCCAGCAGAACTCTTTGCTTGACTCCAGAGTCACTAAAAAATTTGTATTTGTACCATTAAGTTTTCTATTTCTCCATCTAAAAGGAACCTTCCCTATGGCTCATGTTTTTTGCTGCTCTCCTGAAGGCTGGCTTAAAGTAGGTCCATAAACACAGGGCTCCATCATGATCCTGCATCCTGGCAATCTTGTCGTAGCTTTAGCATTAGTAGAAAAGACCTACTTTCTTGATGGAGAAGAACAGGTGAATTGGGCATCCAAAAATTTCCTCTTCTTCTCTACAGAAATATGGTGGGACTGAGATGTAGATTCTAGGCATATATGGATTAGTCCCTGGAGAGACATGAAGTATCTAGAAAGTGCTTGGCATTCCAGATTGCTGTGGCAGCTCCAAGGCTTTCTGTCTGGGATGGAGCCTGCTCCACTTAGGACTACCGTGTAGGTGCAGTGTACGTATGTTGTGGTACTGGCATGTCTGCTGCTGTGCTTAGCACAGGAGGAAAACTGGTTGCACAGCATCATAAAGTTCTGGTGGGGAGAGCCCACTGTCTCCAAGGTAAAAACTGCTCCTGAGAACCTGTACTGGCATTAGCACAAAAAGTAGTGTTTTAAAGAATATAAGGGTATGAGAGGGTGAGACATTCCCCCCCACCACCCATCCCCTCCCTAGTCTGTGGTGCAGGAGTAGACTGAGCTGCCCATGTGTCACCTGCCAAGACAGAGAGCTAATCACTAGGCTGCAAGCAGGTTCAAGCATTAAGTACTGAGTATGTTTAACATTGAAATGTGTCACAGAACAGAATACAAGAATTATGTAACCAGTAAGTAAAGTAGATGATGATTATCTATAGAAATACAAGTAGGCCACCTTCTTGCAATGTGCAGTCTTCAACTATGATCTGCTTTCAGGGCTATTTCAAAGTCTCTGCTGCAAAAGATACAAGTGCCCAAAATCCAAGATGTTCCCCTCCCTCTCTTCTCTTGGAAATCAATTAGGCTACAGAAACAGGCTCTCTTTAATTTGATCCCTTTAGCCCCATAAAATTTCATTTCTTTTTTCAGAATAACCCAACTTCATCAACAATGAATAGGGTTGTGGTTGGAACTTTCTTCTGTGAGATGGAAGAGGTGGTCTGAAGCTCCATGGGCTAAGGAGGAACCTTAAGGTAGGATTATTACATCCAGAGCAAACGCTCTAACCACTGAGCCAGCATAGAAAGATAGGTGCCTCACTGATCCCCCTCAATGAATTCAATGAGACAATTGTCCATAGACATGTAGCTGTCATCTACAATTGAGAAGTCTTCAAATTACAGCCTCATGGATGTCCAGTACCAAAGACAGGAAATGTTTTGGGTAACCTTCTTCTTTAGTATCTCCTATTGTCTGATACAGATGTCTCTCTGTCCATTGCATTGCTCTTAGCGGACCACATTCAGTTTCCATATGTGCTCTATATTGTCACAACTGCCTATGCTGACTGAAAGACCAAAATTCACCATGGGCATAGTGTAAAGCACATGTGATGCAGTAGAAGTCACCGGCCCAGTATTTTGGGTTAGTTTTCTACGTATAAATTCTTTAAATTGAAAAATAAGAAAACCACAAGGAAAATATGCCTTTGAAAACATTTTCCTCAGAACAAACAAAGCAAGGGGTACTTATTAAGATGCATCAGTTGAAAGAGCCTGACTAGAATTGTTTGTTTTTTTTACAAGCTTAATATTTGTTAAATAATAGATATATATTCTCCTCTCACTTTCGCAGATGCTGCAGTTGAAAATGTATTTTAACAATGCAGCAATTAGCTGTGTTTTGACAAGAAAAAAAGCAAGCTTTTCTTTAATCCATAGAGTGAGGAAATAGGTATTTTGGTAATACAAATCAATTTACAATTCCCTATTTTTCATTAAAGTTCTCATGCATGAGGTTGCTGCTTGGGTTTTGCTCAACTGGAACAAAGCCGACGAGGAACATTTCAAGGTAGCTTTCAAGTTCCTCCTAACAGCTAGAGAACGAAAAATCATATGTTGCCAGACTGTGGCAAGGATTTTCCTTTCCTTTTCATTCTCTGAGAGTTTACTGCAACATTTGGTATTACAAGCCATGAAATCTTGCTTTCTACTACTGGAATATGGCCAGGAATTACTTTTATTACACTTGAATGTTTCTACTAGATTTAACATCCTGTGGACAACTTTTAATCATTGATGTGGAATCAGACTTGCAGCATCCTCAGGGCTGATTACTAAATCAGTCTTTTACTATCTGTGATCAATGTGTTACCACCGGATATTTATCGGTCATTATACTAATTTCAGCATAGTAAAATGCTTTCACTTTTGGGCATACACTTGTATTAACTAATTGATTCCTCTGTCATTACTGTAAAACTTGAAAGTAATTTAGAAGCCCTTTCTGACACCTTTGAAAAATATCTTGGATTGCAATAGTAACTAAATAACACGTTCACTGGTGTTCCTTTTCCTGACTGGGATTTGATCTTTTTTTCTCTTGAAAACACCAGGTGATCATGTCCTCATTACTGTTCCTGTAACTGTTACTCTTTTTCCTGTCTCTTGTACTCAGCCTCAAACTGATAGTCAAACTGATAGTCAGATCTCTCCAGTAACAAGGAAATACTAACTATATCAGGCCTCTTCACACATAGTTACCATTGTAATATGATTTAGATCCATTCTTCAAGTGCTCTATTTATATCCTTTGCTTCACCAAAACTGATTATCTCTCATGATGATACTTGCAAAAAGGTTCCTTGATATAGGAACCTGAAATTCATTTTAACTTTCATTTCTCTTTTAATTGGATTTATTTATTTATTTGGTTGCTTCTTTGATAATGCTCTTGAATTGATAGTTGCACTGTTACCTGGGTACTTGTTTTTCTAACGATAATTTATTTACAGACCAGAGTACAATCCCAAACCTTTACCATTACAGTTGTCAGCAATCCCTTGCAATCCCACCAAGCAGAATTTTCTGTAGCCTCCTACCTATGATAGCAGTCTTTGACATAAGGAGACTCTTGATTCTCCTCAAATGTTTCCTAAGAGTTGTTTTGAAATGATGTGTTACTTCTCGGTTCTGCTTCACTCCATCCAAATGGGACTGGCCTAACTCCTGTGGCCTGATCTGCTCCATGAAATCTTTTCTGCAGGTGTCAAACAAGTTTTTCTTCTCAAGGCCCTGATTTTTAATCTGTACATGCTTCTCTTCAATACCCTGATCTGTCAATGTGGGCTTAAATTTCATTTATATGCTGATGACAAACAGATTGATGTTATAAAATTAACCCTTAATATTCTTTCTGCCACATCTGTGCTGCTTGCTTGCCAAGCTGATGACAAGGTCTGGATGTTTAGAAATTTCATATAATTTAATGCTTCCAAAGTATATATTGCTTGAGAAGGAATAGACACCACTTTAAATCACCGTTCTTTTGTAAATCTGCCATTGTGGGCTCACTATAAAGCATTCTGCAATGGCTAGAACTGAGTTGCCAGATATTCTAGCATTAAAATCATATGTATATATTTTTTCATGAATTGACATCAAAAATAGTAATGTGTTTGGAATTCTAATGCCTCATTCATGTCACTGGTATGATATGCACCCAGTACCAATGGTCAGCATAGCCGGTCATTTTGAACTGGACAAATTTAATTTAAAGTCAACAGCTGCTTTGTCACATTTTCTAGAGTATCTCTTAATTTTACATAAGTAGGGATGGAAACATTTGGATGGAAGCATGTTTATTAAAATATTACTTAGATACTTTCAGGGTTCTTAGGGTGATCTTTACCTACCAGTTAAACTAAAGGTAGCTGATAGTTTCACAGCCTAATTCAGATACAAATCCCAGTGGACCTACAATGAAGATTGTCTCTCAAATAGATATGTTTCTGGTAGAGCTCTTTGAAATAGCTGTAGCGAAGCTAGGTTAATCTTTTCTGTTTTCATGTTTCATTTCAGTCTGAAATTTAAGGCAAGTACTCCTGTTAGCATGTCTACAGGGACTGTCTTCTTGAACAAACAGTCACTCAGCTTGGGCTAAAAGTAGGGCCTATTTTTTCAAAATAAAGTGAAACTTAGCAGTTCATATTAAAAAAAAATCAGCTAGAAACTCAGAAATTTTAGTTTAATTTCCATTTGAGAATCACTGTCTGTCAACAGGATTTGGAACTCTATGTAGACTGAAAGTTTACAGAAAATATGGACAGCCTTAATTTCCAGCCTTGTCTTTCTTAACATTTGAAATCTTTCATAATAGTAACCTCTGAGAATTCATAAAACTAGTCTCTTAGTTCTCAGCAAAAGAAAGTCAACTGATTATAGGCTCTCATCTCACATGACAGAACAGGAACAGCGTGTTTGGATGGTTTGCTATGAATAAATACAACATATATTTTTCATGTAGCAGGCTTCTAGCATTCTCACATAAGGTTTACTGATTACATAAGAAGATTTTACTAATTCCACTTACGGATTTCTGGATCAGTCTTTTTTAGATATATTAGGTGAACTTCCCCTTGTTATTCTCTTCTTTGAATCACAGTTATTTTGGGAAAAAAAACCTGTTCTTCTATCAACAAGTTTTAAAATTTATGAATGTTACCAAAATCAGGCAACCCATTTTATAAAAAAAACCCTCTACTTATATGATGCTCTTCATTGTCTTTAAATTTTATAAATATGTATAGAAAATATTTATTCAAGCTTTTAAAAACCAAAGACCTATAGGAATATTTTGGGAGCAAATTTTATTATGAGTGTTTCTTCCACTAGTCATCTGATTCCTTTTCCTCATTTTCTTAATGCTTCTCTTTGTGGCTGGGAATAAGGAAATAAGAGGCTTTAAAATACAGGAAAAAATCACTCCTAGTATAACTGTACTGTGCATGTAATTTCTCATATTTCGTTGCCTAATGTATTGATCTTCTCTATATCACAAGTAGAGTTTTCTGTTCAAACAGAACTGATTGTGGCAGACTGCCACCCTGCATCTGGACTAGGGACTAGTACTGCAGGCAGGTCAACAAAGTAGTAGAGTTTAAAACAATAAGAATGTTGCCCTTCTTTTCTGGAGGTGATAAGGACAGCAGCTGGCTCAGGATCTCACCAGAAAGATTCTGTGTGTCAAATACAAATCAACATTAGGATGACTGCATATCCCTTCTCTTTTGATTGTATTTGCTTAACTGTTAAACCTAACTCTTGTTAATTTTATTTGTAACATACTAAGCCAGTTTCACTGGCATGTTTTGTTTTGGTTGGTTGTACCTCTTCAGTGATGCACAGCAGGCATGAACTGAGTTTAGTCACCTGATTAAGGTGATTGGCATCAATGGAGTGCTACAAAACAGTGTGTACCGGTAAATCTGACCTTTCTTTAAAAATAAATGTCAAATGTTGAGCTTCCCTCTACTACTACTTAGTAGGCTAAGGAAAAATATGTTGCTTTTAATTTTAAATATAAAGGAGCTGTCTGTTTGATTCTGTGATTGTGTGAATATGTTTGTATTTGACTGAAATTTTGGGCAATTTGAAATATTTATGTTTCATTTTTACATTTGTGTGTATATTTAAAATTCAGATGCCAATAAATCAAACCAGCAAAGTGTGCATATAGATTTCACTCTTGCTCCCTCAAATTTGTGAGCATTCAGATGGCTTGATATAGTATAGAGAGATGTGCTATGCATAAAATTTTGGCTTTGGTTGGGATGCTGCTCCAGTCTCTAGTTTGCAAATGTCCTGAAAATTTTGGGTCAATGGTTTTACATTAGAAAGTATATAACTGTGTTGGGTATCCAGCAGGTTGTATCTGAATAGTAGATAACCTGTATTCTCTAATTTTCTTCTTGTTTTATGCATACACATTGGTACACTGCATAATAGGCATAGCCGGAGGAGGCTGGGGTGGACAGAAGAAATCATCCACAGAAATCACCCAGTCTTGCATTGTAAAGCTCTGAAAGAAACCTCCAAACCTCCAACTTCTCACTGATATACAAGATAGAAGGAAGGACTGGGGAAACAGTTGGTGCTCCAAGTGCTGATCAGCTGCTGCCTCTGGCTTTCCCAGCCTTGCCTCGCACAGCAGATGATCAGCTGGTTCTGTCAATGATAACTACAACTGTTTTTGTGGACCATATACAAAAGCTTAATGACCTGCAAGTAGTCCACGGTCTATACATACTTGGTGAGTTGCACAAAATGAGTACAGCCTTCCTTTCAAAAAGCTGCTAAAAACTTCAGAACAAAGTCTATCTTTTCCCAATACGTTGACATCGACAATAATCAAGCAGAATGTTTTAATATGACACGGTTAAAAATTCAAGAGTTAACCCCACAGACTGAAGACATCATCTGAGTTTATATTCATGTGGTTGGTTGAGGATAGGGTTCTTTTTTAATTAACTATTAAAAAAATAAAAATAAATTGGAATTCTAGTCACGTATCTGTAATCTAATTCAGAATTATTACGGGGCTTCAACAGTTTTATAAGCTCTTCGCCTTGGAAAGGTTAGAGTTTGGATCTGGAGTATACGGCAGTTTAAAGTTACTGGAGCGCTTAACAAATTGGAATTCTAATTTGGAAGAATGAAGGTCTCCTAAAACTGTGAAGCACACCAATAATTCTAAATTATTTTCTAGTTTGCAAGCCCAGAACCCCAACAATTTACAAAGAGAGACACTTACAACAAAAAGTACAGTGCTACAATAATTTCAAATCAGTGAGTGTAGTACAGAGCAATTTTAAGGCACTGAAGTGCTACACTTTCTTTTGTGGAAGACCTTCAATTTAAAGGAAAGTCAGCAAGTCAAGGAGGTTCTTCTATGCAAAGATTCAAGACATACTGAACTGATTTGAGATAAGCAATATACTTATTACAAAAGAGTGCATAAACATTTCAGATGCAAGTATGCAGAAAACATCTGTGTTTCTGTGAGTATAGCTTATAGCTTAGTTTTTCCCCATTTATAGGTATGCTCATTTATGATTATTTTTATTATATATAAAATCAGTTCAGTAGATCAGCCTATTTTGTGATTTTTTTTTCCTCTAAGAAAATGTATCTGTGTCTAATTACGCCTGCACATTTATACAGATGTGTGTATAAACCAAAGCACTTTTTATTTCACTATTGGAAAAGAAACAAAGTATATTGGTCCTAATCCTCGCTGGTAGCACAAAGAATGAGAAACAAGTCCACAGACATTTGAGTAACAATAAGTCAGTACAGTGATCAAAGACAGTTCGCAGTGCAGATAGACAGAAAGATAAAATAATCCTAATAGTCCTAATACTGTAGTCTGAGATCTAATTTGGCTTCAGTGGCTAAGTGACAATTTTGTTCTTTCTCTCTGATCCTGCTCTGTGTCTGCTGAAACAAGCTCTGGCTTTGTTTTCTTTGGAAAACACCACCTTTCAATCAGCATGATTATATTTTCTATTTTGTATGGTATTATCTCACTGTATTAAACTAAATCATTATTAATTAACCATTGCATGTCCACTGGACATTTTTCTTTATAGAACTGACACTATTTCTCTAGTTCTGGAAACCATACATATTAGACCTCATAGTCTCTCCCTTTTTTTATGCAATGCCAACAATCTTATCCTTCCTGTTCCCTAACTAGCTCTGGCAACACAGATTGCGTGATGATTTTTAAGCCTCAGTTTCAGTCCTCACTTTGCACAAGTTTCTTCTACAGGTTCCTTATGATCTATCACATGATTCTAATAATATTTTTTTCCCTTTCCATGTGTGTGATCTCAGTCTAGCTCTCAATATCATCGATCCTTTTTGAGCATGTCAAGCAGAAGGTCAATATCTTCAGCTTTTTCATCTCTTTTGAGCCCCACCTCACTGCTCTTCTGGCAGTTTATTTGGAGGTCTTATATTCCTTGCCTCATTGATTATGAAATTTTTCAAAGCTGCCTTCTGCTTTGTTGTACTTGCATGCATATTATTGACTATTACAATCATTCAGGCAACACTGATTTTACACCTCTTTCAGCCAAGTTTCTTTTCCTTTTACAGATGATGAGAGGAATATTTGGACAAAGTAACAGAGACAACACAGGCCAAGTGAGTGACAGACAAAAACAACCTGAAGAAATTAATTACTGAGTGGGGTTAGTTTGTAGTTGATTAAATGAAGTTGCTATTGAAATAAAGTGAGAGAGCTTAAGCCAAACTGGTTAGCAACACATCAATCAGTAAAAATGAGGGAAAATGACAAGCTGTTATAAATAGTGTATCCCAAAGAATCTTACAAGTGAGGCCAGTATTATTTTTACATTAGAGATGGGAAAACTTTTGTACTTTGTAAGAAGTGATTTGCCCAGGGTCATTCAGTATTGCTGGGAATATAAAGTGTGTTCCCAGTCAAGTGACCTCTGCTTCCAGTTTCCCCCAAACTCATTGCAATCTATCAATATCACCTGCAAAAATACAGGCTTCACAGGAAACAGAAGCAGGAATAAAATGTAGCCAACAGATACTCACTCCATTCAGCAGTTACATGGCTTTCTTGAGATAATCTCAACAGGAAAGGACCAAAACCAGAATGGTGATGTTGACCTCACTTTCATGCTTCTGAGGGTAACTGATTCAGAAAGGACTTAAGTACTTGAATAAAGGAATGATAGGCATACACCACTGATCCTGAGCCATGGAGATGCTCTATAGTTCACTAACAAGGTTACATTTTTAGAAAACATTTAAATGCCTTTATTATATATGTTATAATACATTCTCCAAATTCCAGAGGTTCCAGGATCAGGCCAAGATTCATAACCATATTATATTTTTCTTTCTTTGCCAAATTACAGTTTCAAATCACAAATCACAGAGGCTGTCTGTGAACCTGCTTTTCTCCATCTCTGCCATTCATTTGGTTAGCACTTCTTTTCCAGATCTCTCTATGTATCTCATGTCTGAGTGGGTGGTGAAGCTTTCACTTCTATCCCATCAACCTGGAAATGTCTCTGCTTTTACCCTAAGCTTCTTCTTTCATTTCAAAGTTAAGTGTCCCTCCAATGACCTTTTTCATGACCTAAGTATATTAAGAAGCAGATCTCTGTCATATACTTTGAGCATCCCTTCAATATATTAAAAATGAATACAAGATAAGCCCTTGGTGCTTGAGAAAGACATCAAATGAAAATAGTCCTGCCTCAAAGTTTTACAGTATAAAAGAGACAAAATGTTACTACTCTGGTTCAACATCTTAAAGCAATTTAATTAGTGCAATTTTTAATTTCCTTACAACTTGTTAACTTAGAAGTCTAGCTTGCAGATTCTGGTTTTACACAGAGATTTTGCACTGCTTTGAGAATGATTTTTTCCCCCCTAGCTATTTTCTGGTTAATTACAGTATTAGACACTTCTCCTACGGAGACAGGTTCTCAATCTTTGCCTCTAGCACACAGGCACACATTACGATGAAGCTTGTTAGTATTATGCTTGGTGATTTCCATGCTGTCTGGAGTCAGTTCAGCCTATTGTCTTGCTCTGAGTTTGCCTATGGCCTCACCCACCCCCTCTGTTCCTTTCCTCCTGTCTGTCTGCCATCAGGAGTCATGCTTTTATCTTTCTTGACCTAAAAATTGATGACTCACCCTTTCCCCAGGTGTTTTCTCCTCAGCTCCCATATAAAAAGATCCTAATTTTTTTAATAATGCATGCAAATTATGTGTGGTTAAGGTCTTCCCTGACTGCCACATATATTATAATTCTTGTATTAATATAATAAAAGCATTCAAAAAATCTAGGTACTGTTGTGTCAAAGTTCAAGTGTAATTTCAGTTAATTTTAAAAGTACATGGAGAGTTTGACTACCAAGATGAAACCCAGGTCTGATCCCTTTGAAGTCAGTGACAGGCACATTTGTATGCCAGAATGAGATACTTGTCCACTAATTAATCCTTACAAGCAGTTAGGTATTTAGAACTCCAGAAATTCCAGCTTGGTTGGCTCTTGAGTGATCTGAAACTTGTATTTCACTTGGCTGTTTAAATTCATCTGGAGATTTGTTTGAGGATTTACAGACTCTAGTCACTGGTTCTTTTGTGTTCCTGCTCTTCTGGAACTAGACTAATATTTCCAGGTGACCATGAATGTGTAGGAAGAAGCTAAAAACAATTTCACTTTCCTTCTTTTTAATGCAGATAACTAGCTGGATTTTCAGGAAGTTTTGCAACTTAACCACCTGAAGTGCAAACACAAATTCTGCCTATCTCAAAGTTGTATTTGAAAATACAAATACATTATAGTAGAAGGCCACTGAAGACCAGAACAAAATTCCACTGCAGTCAGTAGTAACTTTTCCATTTATATCTGTAAATACCCATTTACACACATAGATGTAATGAATCTATCTGCTGAAATATGCACAAACAGTTTTGTATTCACAAAATCAGGAGCTAATCTTTAAAAATACTTTCTTTTGCTGTGTAAAAAATATTTTTTGCATTAAGGTTCTAGCTAGCTTTTGTTGAAAGATGATTTAAATTCCTTTTAAGTATGCCACTTCACTACAGAAGCAGTAAATATGAGGCCCTGCTGAGCCAAGACTCCATCATATCGGAGGTCGACTTATGTCATAAGTTTCTGTAAGTATTTTACTACCATTTTGCTATTCCATCGATTATTTTTCTTATAGTTAAAAAAAATCCAAAAATCTCCAAAGATTAACTTGCTTGTTGGCTGACAAAAAGTATTATTCTTCCAGTCATTTGGTGTCAGAGAGGTAGACAATGAATCTTTCTGACCTATCTTTGGAACAATCCAGATAACTGAACAGGTTGAATCAGATGTCAGAGAGATCAATAGCTTAGAGGTGATGGAGTCATTGGACTAGTCCAGCCCTAGCAGAAGAAATGGTCACAAGAAACTGAAAAATTATGGGGAAATTCAAGTAATTTCAAAGAATGTAGTAAAGGAAAATTTAAGCTGTTGCTAAGGATAGATCTAGCAGAATTAGTATATAGATTATGTTAAACTCCATAACTTTGTATACTCTCTCCCCAATGCATATTAGGTTCCGACTGAAGAAACACAGTGATTTATATAAATGGGGGTGTGACCAAGGATTAGAAGTAGCTGATCAAAAGTCAAAATGTAATGAGCATGCAGTGATCCAAAGACTGTGACCTCATGATGGGAATTTATTCAGTTTGTTTAACCTTTTTCATATTACTCCCTCTATCTTTGTATCAACTATATTAAGGTTTTCTGGATCTACTCCAGCTTAAACATATTTGCCATTAGCAAGCTGACCAAAATTACCCCTAATAAAGTAAGTCTTATCACACCAAACACTTTACAAACACTCAATTAACTCCACCTAGATGTTTCTCATATGGCTATTACTGCACTATTGGCACAGCTTTGTCAAACGGGTAGAGAGGTAGGTTAAGATTAATGATGCCTGGAGCTATTCATTCAGATTGGCACAGACATTTTCTATACCTTTTTATGCTGTAAAGTCACTGAAAATGTCTCAAAACTATCTGCAAACTCAGGCTGAATTTACTGAATAGATTTATCTGGAAGAGAAGTTGGGGGAAAATTCACAAAAATGGTAGGCAAAAGGGTATCTCTCTCTCTCTCTCTCTCTCTCTCTCTCTCTCTTTATTTATTTATTTATTTTTGGTGTAGCTCCTGGGTAAAATCACTCCCATAGGATACAGAAGCCCTTTGGTCCCATTCCTATGTATTTCTGGAGGAATATGAAGGGAACCCTTCTAAAGGGAATTTTGGAGCAGAATGCCTGATCCCCTCTGGCTGAAGCAGTTTTGTGAAATACTTCAGCGATCAGTGAGAGAGAGAACAGGAATGTTTCATTAGCACTTTTACCAAGCAGTTAGGAGGTAGGTAATCTCCCACATTTTAGGGGATATTGGGTTCTGGTCTAGTGAATCTTTAACCATGGGTATGAAACAGAGCTGTATCAACACTGACACTGAGCTCATCTTCCCACTTGCATTCCATTCAATCAGTTCAATAAGACCTGCTTATATTTTCAGGCATACCTTTTGGGTTTTTTTTACCAGTTAGATAAGTATCCCTACTTCTGTTTCCATCCTCAAAATGTATTCACAGTCCTAATTTGATTCACTACTGTGTAATTGGTTCATTGAGCTTTTGGGAGGGAGATTGTCAGCTTTTATGAGATCAACCACAATATCTGGTTATTTTAAAGGCAAAGGTGCTACGGACTTCAGTTTTTACTTCACAGCAGCATGCATTCCTTCATGGTAATCCATGGTTAGTGTGGCTCACAGAGGTTGCTCCTTTTTTCCCCTTTCTTTTGCTGTAGAGAGATTTGTGAAACATTGTCTATCCTTTCCCTCCACAAGCAAGATCGTGTGAAACAGAGTGAAACAATATAACAAAATAATCATGGAGTGATATCTTGACATTGCAGTTCAACAGCTATGAGTGAAACTAGCACGGCTATGTGACAATTTTACAATGTGTCTATGTAACATTATAAAGCATTTATCAGAAGGCTATAATAGGATACCATTCCACTCTGACTTGCTGCAATTTCTTCCATTGACAAAGCATCTCTTCAGCTCTGGGAAGCTGCAGAATTCAGACTCAGGGCAGCAGACTCCCAGTTTCTGACAGTGATGTGCACCCCACAGAAGGAGACAAAACTTTCCTTCATATGAAGGCAAAAAAGAGCAAGCTATTTCACTTTTATGTTCATAGGGAAATAGCACAGCCTAAAGATACTCAGAACAAACTTGAAATGATGAATTCACACATGAACTGTATTCTGTCCTTTCACATTCTGGTGTTTTGTAATAGAAAGCTGCCTGGACTGCACCATAATCTATATTTAGTTCTGGATATTGCTGCAGTACTTTATCCAAATTTTCTTGCATTCAGACTGATTTTTCTTCTGTGCTCAGAGCAGGTTTACTATAACTTTCTTACATTTGAGACTGCACTCAATTTACTAGTTATAAGCATACTGTTAGCCAAGCAAAACAGACTAATAATTGATGGAAATTAAACTACACCTGTGATCTCTCTGAAGCTCCTAGTCTGGGCAATAGAAGAACCAGTTAACAAAAATCACCACTAAGAAACAGTTTTCTTGCTCCTATGAAAACTGAAGGTCTGTGTCACCTCCTTCTGCAGGAGGTATAGATTAGACCCCTGTTCTAGCATTTAGTCAGAAACATGCATTAGAAAGGCTTGAGGGAGAGCACAGCCACACAATGGTGTTGTATGAGGCATTCTGCCTGCTCCCTTGTACTTGGGACACCAAACAAATGCTTTAACAGTTCTGTAAACAGTTCTGCAACAACAAATGGATATATCTATGACTCCCCAGTTTTCACATTCAGCTTTTTATCCCAAAGGCTTAAATAAGTATTGTATCAGTTCCTCAGTTGCTTTTTGCTATGATAAATTCTGGCTAGAAGATGTATTTTTACAATTGTCTGACATAATTCAACATGAGTTATTTTGACCTTATGTTAGCCTTCACTACCTTTTGAACAATTTAAACCAATGTCAGCTAAATCTAATCATATTTCTAGGGAATTAACTATGTTCTCTGTCAAAAAAAGCTTACAGCTGAAGTTAGCAAAGTAACTCCAGTGATGTGTACATCTAATATTTTGGTGCTGACATTTAAGAGAGTGGAATATGGTCTCCTGTTTTCACACATTATTGTGCATGAGAATTACCTTCCTTGTATAATAATCACAACTGTGAAAGCAGTGAAGCTTGTTAGGCAGCCTTTTAGGCTACTTCATACTATGCTCTCTGCTGCGGGGGCAACTGCAAGATACACTGCTTCCTAAGAAGCACTAGGTGCATTGTACTGGACAGCAGGAATACCATTGCTGCTAACAACTTTTGAGGAGATGAGATTTAGAGAGAGTGATCTCTTCTTGAGGTCACAGGGTACCTTTAGAGAACAGAGTGGTTTCCATGCTTCCTTGAGCACAAGGCCAACAACTTTGCCTGGTTTTGACATGTGAAAAAAACTGTACCACTGTACTGCAGTGGTTTGGAGCCAAACATAGTATCTTCATTCACAGAGTTGAACTTGCTCTTGAATAGTTTAAAAATGCAAATGTTCTCTGCTTGGGGCAAAACAGATGAGCTTCAGTGGAACACTCCACCTGCTTTGCGTGGATCTAACTGTATAGAGCAGCTGGGCTTACAGATGCTCTCCACTACTGAGGCAATGCAACACAGCCAGCGTATCCCAGTGAACTGAGCTCTGAAGCTAGAATTAGGATGTATACTTCATCAGGGTTAAATAAAGTATTTTTTGTGCTTGATGGTTATTCTCTTGATGGAAGGATGTACAATTACTGGGCAGAACACTCACCTCAGTAATTTTTCTAATCTGGAGAAACTATGGAAAAGCACTGACAACATTTATCTACTTTTTGGCTATCAGCATGATTGTTACAGGCCTTTGCTAGTATGGTTGCGTAGATGGGGTAAAACAGTTAAAAAATTAACAGACCAGCTTCCTTCCCCCCAAATCCAACTACCACTTCCCTACAATATCTAAATGATCAAGGAATCCCCCTTTTTTACAAATACTATCATTTCATTAGGATTGAATAAGAGCAAGTTCTCTGGGACTAACATTATAGTTAAGGGGGAAAAAATACGAAGTTTTGTTTGTTTGTTTTTAAGACAAAATAATTTTGATCAAATGCTGGATATAGGAAGCACTCTGGAAGGAATTTTATACAACATTTGTTAGAATGTAAGACTACCATAGTGGAGCAGAGCAAAGGTCCAGTATTCTCTGTGAGGGGCCAAAGAGCATGTACTTTGGAAAATAGCACAAGAACAAGGCAAGCCTACAGTGACACATCTCTGGATACCCTTTGAGGTGTCAGCAATCAGGGACTTAGGGACTTCCTGACCTGGAGGTTGCATCTGGACCATTGTATTTAATGGCCCTCATGGACTTATCATCAATGAACATGCCTAAGAGGTTTTGGAATCCATTTATGGTTTTGGCTTCCAAAATATCTAGCACAGTCAGCTCCATAATTTAATTACACAGTAAGTGAAAAAGTGCTTTGTTTGTTTTAAACCTTTTACCTGATAATTTCATTAAATGCCTCCTACTCTGCTATTACTGTTATATTTTCTGTCTTTGCAATCTTTCTAGTTATTTGCAGTACTCCAGAGCCCCTGTCACCATCTTGTTTGGGTGACTGACAATATGACATTAATACTATATTCATGCTATTCTTTCAGGCATGAAAGTTCAACTCATAGAGATTCTGTGCTATATTTTGATATAGTAAACTTACTTAATTTACCCTATGCCACATTTTAACAATAGTGAATCCTGCTATTACATTATTTCACTAATTACTTCCTTCCCATCAAGTTTCTGAGATATTTGTTCCATAAAAACTGGCGATCCAATTTTTGCTTCTTACTTCCTAGACTTCCAACATTTATAGAGAAAGACCAATATCTGTGGTGTTGTTTTACTATATATCTATTTCATTATAATCTCCTTCATTGGGATTTCATTTGTTTGGATAGTTCTTCACTGTTGTCCCCTTGAAATTTTTTTATGCCTGTCCTATTCCTTTTTCTAGAATGAAAAATTTCAACTTCACTTTTCAAGTGTGTGTCATTATCAATTATATACTGTTCTATACCTGTCAATTTTCCCCATATTTTGGTTTAAGACCTTCCCTATAACATTTTTATTTGAAGTATAGGTAGCCTAACCTATTCTGATTTAGGTGAAGCCCATCTCTTTTGGATGAGTTCAGTCTAAATGTTTTCCCAGTTTCTAATACAGCTAATCAATCAGTCCAATAAATGGGAATCTCTGCTACAGCAAATGTGGATGATTCCCTACATGTGATATGGTTTCCTACATCATGTGAATGAAACTGGAAACATTTTAAACATTGCTACATTGGAAGTTCTAATTTTTAGCCTACATTTGGTTAACATTTTGCTTTTGGGACTTCTCCTTTACTCTTTTTTTAATGTCCTATATCCATACACATCATATAGACTATAGTGATTAGTTCCTTGTGAAGATAACATCTAGATGCTTTGCAGGCTCCAGCACATTCTCATTTGGTAGAGAAGTCAGTCATAAAATCCTCATTAGAAACTGAAATCAGCTGTCTATACCACTGATAATTTAATAACCCACTACTACAGCCTACCTGTTCCAATCAGTACAGAGTATACAGAACGCAAGAAGACAAAGGCCTTCCTCAGATCTAAGGATCCTCCTGGAGAACCCTTCTATGCAACCATACTAGCTTTATCCCCATATGCTACAAGATCTTCCTTAACAACCTTGAGACTATTATGTTGGAATTCAGACTGTTTGCTGATGTCCTTCAAAGACTTATTTATGTACCTCTCTCTGACTTCTTTGGCTTCCCTGCTTCTGAGGGCTGAACTGCTTGCCAAAAATACTATAATACTTAATCACCTTCTTTAGAAATATGCACATGTACACACAAGCACACACACAAATATACTGAGGTTTGAAAGCATATTTTTCCTGTCTTGATGATGGCAGTGACCCTTAAATAAGGACTAGAATAGTCCCTGTTTGGAAGGAGAGAAGCTCCATGACTTATTTGTAATTCAAGAGCATGTGATACAAGAAAACCTGGAATCATTCTTCCTTAGCATATCTTTCACTTAGATTTCAAACTATAGAGTCAACTTAAAACTGCCTGCTTTCAGTAATTGTTATTTAACTACAACATGTTTGGGATAATATGGCACTCTTTTGAGCAGTGAAAGCAACCTGTACACTCTGAAGGTGGACATGTGTTCTCCATCTCCTTTGAAGTATTCTCATAAAAGTAGTTCAGAAGCAAAAACAATACAATAATGTCTTCAAACAGTTTTGAGAGAAAGATATTAAATTTATTTCACTCTCTCCAGCAGCACTGAGAATGTTTTATGACAAAAAAGAAAATTATATATTTTTTTACATCTCCTCAGTAGTTTCAACAGTTTGGGAAGACTATTTCTTGAAATGGAGAGATAAGTGATTCTGTGTTTTTCTTCTACTGATATGGATTAAAAATATAATAATTGCCTTTTGTTCTTGTTGGACAAGTTTTTACTTCCTTTTTACGATTTATAACTCTACAACAGAATATTTCTTTCAATCAAATGGTGATGTTGAAACAGCCCAGTGCTCTGTTGCATGCTCCATTATTAGACTCCAGTATGTGATGGCTGGAAGCATTAAACACATAGAAAAAGAAAGGAAAGTAGTTTACATCATTTGCTCCTAGGAGAGTTTTAAGGAAGTGTATCAACAAAGGAGGCAATAGTAGCTTTCCATTTATGGTTCATCTACTAATCAAAGGACTAATTCAGCTCAATTGAATTTTGATCTGAGCAAGTACCACTGTAGGGATCTAACAGAGCAGCAGTAATGATAGCTTCCTATGTAACTCAATCCCTTATAGCCAGAAAAAGCTGTTATGCATAACGTGACTGGCTTGGGGAAAAAAAAAAAAAAAAGTGCTCATTAGGAAGAAATGAAGATTCTTAGGGCTGCACCACTACTGAACATGGCACCTGGAGATATGGCTTAAAAACACAAGATATTTGTCTTCTACATATTTTTTTTGGTGGCAAGCTGTGCACTTCAATCACTTTCACCAATGGACTTCCCTCAGTCACATAAACAAGTCAAGGAAGATGTTTACCTTTGAAAAATACTTTTTCAAATAAAAGTTAAAGCAGAATCTTTTTTCTCTACTTACAATTTACATGGAATCATATCTGGTTTTTTTATTATCATGAAGTTCTCTGTCTTGTGAAAAGAAGACAATCATCACTTGTACTCATATACATTAAATGATTCTTTTTCCTAGCTATTGTCACTAGTAACTGCACTTCAGCAACTACAAGACTAATAAAAAAGATAAAATATGAAATAGGATTCTTGCTCCTCAAAAAAAAAAAAGAGTTCCTGCAATAATCCTTTTAACCATAGCGGACCTGGCAAATTGAGCACTAGCTAAAATAACCAAATTTTAGAGATGTATGATGGAAAGGAATGAGATGGTATACATGGACATTCACCTTCCTCTTTCATTTTGAAACTCACAATTTGGATTTTAACCATCCACTAGTCCACTAGATGGTTCATGTTACTGAAACAAAGGGTTGAAGAGCCAGGTCCTACAAAGTATAAAATCATAAGTGATACTTAGGAGTGTCAGGTGAGAAAACATGGTTGTCTTCAGTGTTCATGAAAGTTGTTTTGCTTTTAGATACTTGCATTAGACTGAATAAGATGGATAAAGGTATCTCTACACTCACAGTCCAGTGATGTTTCAACTTTCTTTTACCTTTA
The DNA here is from genome assembly GCF_036417845.1 of Apteryx mantelli. Classification (NCBI taxonomy): domain Eukaryota; kingdom Metazoa; phylum Chordata; class Aves; order Apterygiformes; family Apterygidae; genus Apteryx; species Apteryx mantelli. The sequence continues at coordinate 107,112,089 of NC_089980.1, forward strand.
GTGTCCTTTCCTTAATAAGGTGGCAACTTACTGTTCTTTACAATGTGGAGTTTATAAAGCACTTGTACAAAGCAGATATATTTATGGAACTTGGTGACAGCATAACATCAGTCACTACACCTTATGCAAAGCTAACAAAGCTCTCGAAGAAGTGTTGTCATTTCGTTTGTCAGGCAGAGCTAACAAGCCTGCCTGGTAACCTTGGCTGCACTGTGTTAGGCTGAAGTATGGAAGACATGGTCTTCCATGGCAACAATATTTTCCAATAATCATGAATTTGCCATTACCAGTAAAAAGCAACAAGCTTTGTATTGACCTGACAATGTAGGGACTTAGGACTTGCCACTCCCTAAACTGATCTTAGTTTGTTTCAGCTGTGACAGTAATTATCCAGCAGTCAGGTTCTATTGACTAAATGTGTTTTAGCTGAGCTTTAGTTTACAGTAATAGCAAGTAGTTATTCCATGTAGATTGAACTGTCTATGGCTGTAGAATAAAACATAGTGTGGGAGAGTGCAGGATAGTGCACAGGAGACTGTGGGAGAGTGCAGTGGATAATACCAGAGGTCCTAGATGGTAAACGCAAATTGCAGTTAATGACAACCACACAACCACAAATCAAAATCACAACAAATCACAGTCAATCAATAGTCACTACAGACATGCAACCTTGTAAATCAAGTAAAACCAGCTGTGGAGCTAACAGAAAACTGATTGATCTGGAATGAAAGAAAAGAAAGGGCATGTGAGCAGACTGTGTTAAGAACACATATGAAAATAAAACCAAGTGTACCCAACACCCAGAAGGCAGCAGCCCCCACCCTAAGCATCACACTTTTCCTGTTGATGCCCCAGGATGCTGACAACTCACTGTAACTCTTCCCCCCTACTCTGCTTGAGAAAGACAAAACTTCAACCTTAGTACCCCAAGGAATATTGGAAGGGGAGTGTAACACCAGGGAAAGGGGGCAGATACTAGGAAGCTTTTGTTTAACAATTTTATCTGTATTATTAATGAGGCTTTTCTGTATTAATTTGGACTATGGTTTTTGCTAGAGTTGTAGCTAATAATAGCTGTTTGTTGTATTTTGATTAGACTGTTAAGATTTTAATTAGACTAACAATAAACCCTTAGCTCCCCATATAAGGTGTGTTCCCTTTCACCCATAGTAAGATTTTGAGTGTTTCTATAGATACCAAAATGGGAACTGCTGGATAAGTTTCCAAAGGCCTATCTCTTAATATTATCTACAGACCAAATTTCAGAATATTAATAGTACTTGCAAGGGAGAGGGAATATTCTAAGCAGTTGGCTGAAGGCAATATATACTTTTGAATCAGTCACTTGGTACAAACTGTAGAAAATGCAGATGGAAAAAGACTGGTCATCATGATGGATGGCACTATTTTCATTTTTATTTATTTGAAACTTATTATATGCTATGTCTCTTTACAAGAATGGGGTTCGCAAACTGGCAGAAATATGCCTGTTTACTTTGTCTTAGCACTCAAGGCAGGAAAAAGTCTCTGGAGGGAAGAAAAATCACTTCTTTCTCAACAGCATTTGAGCTTACACAGCTAAGACAGCTTCCATCTAAGGTGGAAGAGACAGAGTGACAGCTCAGCTTGCAAGGAGCCTGAAACAAGAATGGATAGTTAGAGACTCTCAAAAAGAGGAGGGGTGCAGCTAGGACTCTGAGGTGATTTTTTTTTTTTTTTTTTAAAGGACTTTGCAGGAACTGCATAGCTTGCTGCAATGGAGCATTTGACTTTTTCATTTTTCTGAAATTAGTTATGTTGCTTAATATCACCCATGATATTTCTCTTGTACTTCTCTCTGCTTGCTGATGGTAAACATTTTCATTGGTTAAAGTAAAAGGTTTGAGCTTGATTTACAACTGCTCTTCCCGAATCTTTCATTTTTGAGACCCAGCATGGGCTTTAAGAGAACAACAAAAGAACAGTCTCCATAATCATAAAATGTCTTATGTAATGTCCATTCAAGGGATACTTAGGAAATATATGAAAATGTGGCAAGTTTGTCCTAAGTATGTTCCATTATCTCTTTGTTTTGAAACCTTTCAGTGAATCACTTGAACTCTGTCCTGTTTCAGTCACTGCTTGCACATCATTCCTTTTGGCCTCCTTATTTATGCTTTCCTCTGAATGTATCTAGTTTTGCAGTATTTCTTCCAGTCTAGTACCATCACCTGAATAGAAATTTGTTTTTGCAAACATATGGTGAAACTATTGTTACTGTCCTGTTTTTATATGTACCAATGGTAATATATTATGGAATCTTATGAATTTTTTTGATTTCTTGTGACTTACAAATACTAATATCTTCCAGCATACCAAAGTTTCAGATAATTTCCTCAAGGTGAACTAGCTTCCATTTTTCTAAGATGAATAACATTTTTCAGTTGCACGGCATCTGTAATCTCTCTATTTCCCTATATATTATTTCTTTCTTTAATGATATGTACACTCCTTCCAATTTAATATTATGTCCTGATTTCATTAGTGAGCTCTTTACTTTTTCTTTCAGCTTAATAATATAGATATTAAATTTAACTCTTGCCAGCTCTTGCTAACAAATGCCAACTCTTTTAGATTCCTCCTCTTAATATACTGCTGTTTGTTATTTCTATTTTTTATACACGCTTAGGCAGCTTGCAACTTACAGGACCATGATACTGTTGAAGCCAGTGCTGAACCAAATTTTTAAACTGAGAATTCCTAAGCTGCCATAGCAAATGCTTCACTAAAATCCAAATATACACGATCTACTTCATTCCCATTGCCCATTAATTTTGTAATTGCATCAAAAAAAGCAATGAAGTTTGACTGATGAGATACAGTTCTTATAAAGCCTCACTGTCTACTGTTCATGGCTCTCTTATCCCAGCTATTAATGATGGAATATATATTTCATTGCTTTACACAGCATTCAAATAATATTTATGGTATCATAGTTGTCAGTATCAATCTTTTCTTTTCTGAAAATCAGTACCTCATTTATTTTTCTCCATCCATCTAGTACATTCTCCTTTATCTATAATTCTTCAGAAATGAGCATCTGTAGGCTTAGTAAAGTCAGTAATTCTTTTGATCTCAAAGACAGCATGTCCTTCCTGCCTGTGTTTGAAGTATATTATTACCATCTTTATGAACAGAGGTTTTAGAGGGCCTTCTTTCATAGCTACATAGGATGCAGGGGCAGGTGGTATATTCTGAACATTGATCTATGGGTAATTGTATCATATAGTCGTTCACAAGTGTATCAACTCTCTCTTGAAACTAAGTATGCCACTCTCCCTTTCATGCAGTCATTCACATTTGATGGCTCTTCCAGAATAGGAGGGTGGCCAAACACTGGACCAGGTTGCCAAGAGACTCCAGCCTTGGGGCTATTCAAAATTTGACTGGACATGGCCCTGAACAACCTGCTTTAATTAGACCTGCTTTGAGCAGTGGCTTGGACCAGGTGACCTCTGGACGTCTCTTCCAACTTACACAATTCTGTGATGCTATGACCTTAATTTCTTGAACTCTTAATTTTTGATCTGAAACATTAATGACCTTCCTATACTCATTTGTTCTTATTTCAGTATTGTTCATGCATATAGTCCTACTCCTTTCCTGATATTTACTCCCCACTTTCAGAGAGATTATTTCAGCCTAGGTTTACATATGTTTTCTGTGATAAGAGATTTTTAAAAAGGTGTTTGCTGTTTCTGTTCTCTCAGATATTATTAATTTTGTCTCTTTCTAATGTCTTTTCTCTGTAATATTTCTTATTTCTCTTGAAAACTCTCCTAATCACTTTCATCCACTGGTAATTGGCTCAGAACATGGGATAAAAAGAATACAATATGAACCTGAGTACACATCATCCAAATGAGGTAAATCACAGAATCACAGAATGGTTGAGATTGGAAGAGACCTCTGGAGATCATCTAGTCCAACCCCCATGCTCAAGCAGGGTCACCTAAAGCATGTTGCACAGGATCGCGTCCAGGCGGGTTTTGAATATCTCCAGAGAAGGAGACTCCACAACCTCTCTGGGCAACCTGTGCCAGTGCTCTGTCACCCTCACAGTGAAAAAGTTTTTCCTCATGTTCACATGGAACTTCCTCTGTTTCAGTTTGTGCCCGTTGCCTCGTGTCCTGCCGCTGGGCACCACTGAAAAGAGTCTGGTCCCATCCTCTTGACACCCTCCCTTCAGACACTTGTACACATTGATAAGATCTCCTCTCAGCCTTCTCTTCTCCAGGCTGAACAGGCCCAGCTCTCTCAGTCTTTCCTCATAAGAGAGATGCTCCAGTCCCCTAATCATCTTTGTAGCCCTTCACTGGACTTGCTCCAGTAGTGCCACATCCCTCTTGTACTGGGGAGCCCAGAACTGGACGCAGTACTCCAGATGTGGCCTCCCCAGGGCTGAGTAGAGGGGGAGGATCACCTCCCTCGACCTGCTGGCAACACTCTTCCTGATGCACCCCAGGACACCATTGGCCTTCTTGGCCACAAGGGCACATTGCTGCCTCATGCTTAACTTGGTGTCCACCAGCACTCCCAGGTCCTTCTCTGCAGAGCTGCTTTCCAGCAGGTCAACCCCCAACCTGTACTGGTGCCTGGGGTTGTTCCTCCCTAGGTGCAGGACCCTGAATTTGCCTTTGTTGAACCTCATGAGGTTCCTCTCCGCCCACCTCTCCAGCCTGTTGAGGTCCCTCTGAATGGCAGCACAGACCTCTGGGGTATTGGCCACTCCTCCCAGTTTTGTATCGCTGTTGGCAAACTTACTGAGGGTGCACTCTGTCCCTTCATCCAGATCATTGATGAAGAAGTTGAACAAGACTGGACCCAGTACTGACCCCTGGGGGACACCGCTAGCTGCAGGCCTCCAACTAGACTCCGCACCACTGATCACAACCCTCTGAGCTCTGCCATTCAGCCAGTTCTCAAGCCACCTCACTGTCCACTCATCTAAACCACACTTCCTGAGCTTGTCTATGAGGATGCTATGGGAGACAGGGTTGAAAGCCTTGCTGAAGTCAAGGTAGACAACATCCACTGCTCTCCCCTCATCTACCCAGCCAGTCATTCCATCATGGAAGGCTATCAGGTTGGTTAAGTATGATTTCCCCTTGGGGAAGCCATGCTGACTGCTCCTGATCACCTTCTTGTCCTCCACATGCTTAGAGATGGCATCCAGGATGAGCTGTTCCATCACCTTTCCAAGGATGCGGGTGAGGCTGACTGGCCTGTAGTTTCCTGGGTCCTCCTTCTTGCCCTTTTGAAGACTGGGGTGACATTGGCTTTCTTCCAGTCTTCAGGCACCTCTCCTGTTCTCCATGACCTTTCAAAGATGATGGAGAGTGGCTTAGCAATGACATCCGCCAGCTCCCTCAGCACTCGTGGGTGCATCCCATCAGGGCCCATGGATTTGTGGGTGTCAAGTTTGCCTAAATGATCTCTAACCCGATCCTCTTTGACCAAGGGAAAGTCTTCCTTTCTCCAGACTTTCTCTCTTGCCTCCAGGGTCTGGGGTTCCTGAGGGCTGGCCTGAGCAGTAAACACTGAAGCAAAGAAGGCATTCAGTAACTCTGCCTTCTCTGCATCCTTTGTCACCAGGGCACGCACCCCATTCAGCAAAGGGCCCACATTTTCCCTAGTCTTCCTCTTGCTGCTGATGTATTTGAAGAAGCCCTTCTTGTTGTGCTTGACATCTCTTGCCAGATTTAATTCCAAACGGGCCTTAGCCTTCCTTGTTGCATCCCTGCATACTCTGACAAGGTTCCTATAATCCTCCCAAGTGGCCTGTCCCCCTTTCCACTTTCTGTAGACTTCCTTCTTCTGGTTGAGTTTTGCCAGGAGCTCCTTGCTCATCCATGCAGGTCTCCTACCTCCTTTGCTTGACTTCCTACTCATAGGGATGCACCGTTCTTGAGCCTGGAGGAGGTGATGTTTGAATATTAACCAGCTCTCTTGGACCCCCCTTCCTTCTAGGGCCCTAACCCATGGGATTCCTCCAAGTAGGTCCCTGAAGAGGCCAAAGTTTGCTCTCCTAAGTCTAGGGTTGCGATCCTACTTAGTGCCCTGCTGCCTCCTCGCAGGATCCTGAACTCCACCATCTCATGGTCACTGCAGCCAAGGCTGCCCCCGACCTTCACATCTTCCACCAGTCCTTCTTTGTTTGTTAGTACAAGGCCCAGCAGCACACCTCTCCCTGTTGGCTCCTCCACCACCTGTGTCAAGAAGTTGTCACCAATGCTCTGCAGGAACCTCTGGGACTGTTTGTGCCTAGCTGTGTTGTCTCTCCAGCAGATATCAGGGTGGTTGAAGTCCCCCATGAGAACCAGGGCCTGGGATCATGAGCCTACTTCCAGTTGTCCATAGAAGGCCTCATCGACTTCCTCCTCCTGATCAGGTGGCCTGTAGTAAACACCCACAACAGTGTCACCCATGCTAGCCTGCCCTTTCATCCTTACCCATAAGCTCTCAACTCGCTCTTCATCCACCCCTAGGCACAGCTCAATACATTCCAGTTGCTCTCTCACATAAAGAGCAACTCCACCACCTCGCTTTCCTGGCCTGTCTTTCCTAAAAAGCACGTAGCCATCCATGACAGCACTCCAGCATGAGAGCTATCCCACCATGTCTCTGTAATGGCAATGAGACCATGGCCCTGTGACCGCACACATATCTCTAGTTCTTCCTGTTTATTCCCCATGCTGCGTGCGTTGGTGTACAGGCATTTCAGAGAGTGATCGAGCATGCAGGTTTCCCAGGAGGGGTACAAGAGGATCCTCCATAGACACATCCCATGCACACTTCCCTGGCTGCATTCACCTGCTGGAGGCATCCTGACTTGAGCAGTCTTTTGCCAGCTACCCTGGCACTATAACTCTCCCCTTCCCCCGTCTTTCCTAGTTTAAAGCCCTCCTTACCAGGCTGGCCAACCTGTTGGCAAAGACATGAGTGCCCCACTTGGTGAGGCGAATCCCATCTCTCGCCATCAGTTGTTGATCTTCAAACAGGGTCCCATGGTCATAGAAACCAAAACCCTGTTGCCAACACCAGTGGCGCAGCCAGTCGTTAACTTGGAAAGTCTGTCTCCTCCTCCTCTCATCCATCCCCCTCACTGGCAGGATTGAGGAGAAGATGACCTGGGCTCCCAGACCCTTGACCACCATCCCCAGAGCTCTGAAATCCTGCTTGATGGTCTCCAGTTTGCCCTTGGTGTCATTAGCGCCCACATGGAAGAGCAGCAGTGGGTAATAGTCCGAAGCGTGGACAAGCCTTGGCAGTCTTTCCCTGACGTCTCGCACGCGAGCCCCTGGCAGGCCACAAACCTTTTGAAATTGAAACTTGCTGATATTTTATATTACCATCTACTTTTGTGCATCATTATGCACTTAGAAATCTAATGTGTGCATAAATTAGATTTGAATATGCCGTTTGTTTCTAGAAGATACACTTAACTGTACTATACATTTGGGAGCATGACTTCTTTGAATCAATACCTGGCTCTGTTAGATCTCTCGGATACTCCTCTTTAGAGCCTGAGAAGAACAATATTTGTGTCTTATTGCATCCGTTGTCAAATGATTTTCAGAAGTGGTCATATTTAGAACTGCAGATCAAAATAATGAGCTAGAAAAAAAAACCTTTAAATACAGAATCTTGTCCTGTCAAAGTGAGATGCTCCTACTCTCCTTGTGTTCCAAGCCAGCAGTAACCACAGATGGATAGGAAAATCTAAATCTCTCCTTCAACAGAAACAAAGAAAGGCCTCTGATGCAACAGTGATAAAAAATTTCATAACCTCAATAAGTTCTATTATCCTATGCTGTTGTTCCTGATCAGACTGTGTCACTAGGTAGTGCAAAATTGTTTCAAATATTTTCACTAGGTCTGAAGATAGACCAACTGTCTACTTAGTATCTTGACCTTGTATTGAATAAGCATTATGTCTTCCTATTAACAGCTCTCAAAATCCAGACCATGTCACAATTAGAGAACTTCTCAAATGGTAGACATCAGTTATCTCTGCCTTCATTTCTTTTTAATCAGTTGATATATGCTGTCTGGTAAATCCAGTCCTCTCACAGCTGATTCCACTGTTATCTGCAAGCTGTTAACTTCCCACACTTCTCAATCAAAAAAAAAAAAAAAGAAACAACCCCACCACCAACCCCCCCCCCAAAACATGTTAAATCTATCTCTCCATTCTTTTTCTTCTCCTTGTGGAAGAATAAAACCAAACAGTGGAAAATAATGTTGGGCCACTGCCTTATCTGTTGTAAGTAAGTGCAGCTGAACAGAGCAATTTGCACAGGTTTAAACTGTCTGAGAATTTAGTTCTGTTAGCTCTATACCAGGTATGCTGAGAGAAAATGAGGCCTGCTGAAGCATACATGAAGTTTAACTGTGACATTTGGTACCACATTCCTCATCTCAGCAATAGCTATTTCTATCTAACTGTATTTTCTGCACTTTTAAATGTATCTTCAATTGTTTCTTTCATTTTGTAACACATTTATGGGAAGTTTAAAAGGAACTTTGCAATTTAGTTTAAAAATACATTTATTGCCAATCCTTTACAACTAACTGCTAATTTGTGCCTGCAGTCATCTTTGTGACATGATTTTATGCATCCAGTTGTGAGTACAAATCACTGAATTCAGATGCTTAATTGCTTAAAATGCTTGTCTAGCAAGCCAGGTAGTTATACGTCTAGGGAGAGATTTGCAGACTTTTTAAAACTCAGCTATGTAACCATGGATAGAAGAACTTATTAAAAAAATCTGTTTTACATCTGTAGAGAATTTCTGTATTTTACATTCAGATATCCACTTACCATCAAACTTGCTTTGACTGGATATACAAATTAAAAGCTGGTCCTAAGGGTTTCCTAAAATGTTAGCTATAATGCTTGAAGAATAAAGTGTGTCTTGCTTATACTCATTATTGGTCAAATATTATTGGAAACAAAAAACAAAATTACATGTCCATAAATGCACATCAGGATTCCCTTGATCCATAGGAATCTCACTGGAATTAAAGTTCTAAAATGGTACAGGAGTAAAGTTATCATAGTGACACAGAAGATCCCTGTAGCATCCCTAGAAAAGTGAGATTGCAAAATTATAGCCAAATACTTCCCCAATGCAATTACTAACTAAAATCCTTAGTTAAGCTTTAAAGTGTGGTCTGAAAAGTCACTGTAAAACTTATGTTAATTGTATCTGAGTAGCTATATATTGAATCTTCTTCATTTATAGCATTTTTCATATGTCTTTTATTAAGCATCAGCATGAGTATTTCTGATAGCAAAATTTGGCCCGTGGAAATTTTGTGATCAGTAAAAATATACTTAAAAAAAAAAAAGGAAAAAAAATCCAGGTTCTCGCTAAGAAATCAGGTATGTTGAGCACTGATTGGCCCCTCTCTTAGGCTACAAGATGTCACAGAACTTGTGGACTGGGCAAAGTTGGCATGAATTTGTAACAACAGACCTGAAACTCTACCATATTATTCTACAGAATCCTTTTAATCCTTTTTCAGTGCTGCACTTTTGACTCTAGATATTAACTAACAGAAGTGCTTCTCAATATATGAATTTCCAATACTCTGATGTGGAGAAAAATATGCTTCTTTAAAAGCATTACGGGGCTTACAAGGAAGTGGCAGAATTGTGTGCAAAGATGTATCAGGGCATTTATTGAATACCAAACCTAATCTGTTTCCAGATGGACTTGATATTACTCAACAATTCCCCTTCTGAAATGATAAATAAATCAAAGCTAGTTTAAAATGGGCAAAACTACCAGTGCCCATAGTTTTCTGGGACTTCTACAGTGAAAATTTCTGAAAAATGTACATCATGAGGATTATTTAGCTTCTAAAGGTAATATTTCAAACAGTCATGTATATGTAAGTACAAAATAAACTGAGGAAGTAAATTACTAAATAAATGTGCAAATAGCAAATTGCAGCTTAAAAGCAACTGATCGTTTTAAGCATGCCAAAAACTGAGCTCAAGGTCTGAAGTGCTGTTGTAGCATCCAACACTTAATTTCTGCTGTGCAGCTTTTAAAATACCTACAACATCTGAGGCAAGCATTCTTACAGTGATTTACGCATTCAGTAGTCTCACTGGGAGAAATTCAAAACTTGAAGGTCCCAGCAGTTACATAAGGAAGTACTGGGACAGATTCTGCAGATTAAATTTCAGCTTAGAAATCTGGGCAGAGAGTCAGAATGGAAAAGGCTGTAGTACAGAAAACTGTCATATCCCACTTGTTCAAAATACACAAGGCCTTGAAACAGCACCTATACTCTCTTGTGGAGGTGTGTCTCAGCATACACTGGTGTCTGGGTCATCTGATGGTTCCCAACAGATTGGGAATCTGTTATTTGCACTATGGCTCTTTTTTGGAATGCACGTGTTTTCCACAAAACCCAGGGTGAGGAGTACAGTACACTGGTGTTGTGTGTGTCCATATCTGGCCTCAATATGGGCCACGACCTGGAAACGCACTTGCAGCTGGGAACTCAGAAGCGGTCCTGCCAGCTGTAACCTAGGGGTACTTGTCGAAAAATGGTTTAGTCAAATCCTGGGCAGGGTAACTGCACTTAAATAAGCCTTACTATTTAACAGTTTCCTTGGCTACAGAAGAAAAACTAGGAGTGGTAACAGTAAAACAGCTTGTGCTCCTCAGATAGATACTTTGGGTTCAAAAGAGGCCATGCTGGTACAAAAAGGTGTAAAATATATGTCTACTCCCCCCCACCCCGCTCCTTTTTTTCCCCTGAACTCTAAATTTGAGCTTGAATGTGAATTTTAGGCCAAATGTAACTGCAGCATATATGAAGGCTATGACTTTCCTGGTATATGCCTCTATTAGGAAAGTAAGTCGAGATTAGACTGCTTGACTCCAAAGAAAAGAATATGGTATTTACAATCTGTTTATGATGATTACTAGGATTGTAAGTTTTTTTTATATCCCTTTATTTAAAGGTTATTTCAATTTCTTTTAAAGATACTCATAGATGCAACAACTTCTTGCAAAAAATTAAGGAACAATCACAGAAAGAGAAAATCAAGAGAAGTGGCATATTCGGTTGGCACATATCTAAACACAACGAAGATATTTGGAAGGAAGCAAGGGAACCAAAAGCATGAGTCCAGAAGGAGGGTGAGAAGCAAGGAGGGAGGGGATCAGGGACAGCACAGCTAATATCTCAGGTGCAGGGGGCAGAGCCCAAGAGCTTTTACCTTGCCAGTTCCAGCTTCTGAATGTACCTTGTGTATTTTACTCTCCTGCTGCATTGCGACTAGTGCAGTAATTAACTAACACTACTACCTTTTGATGGAGACAATAGGATCTAAAACTGGGTACTGATTCCTCTGAATGCTTCATGTAAAATATCTGCAAAAAGCCCCTCTGATTCCACCCAGGTAAAAAACATCCAAAAGACTAAACTGGAAGTTTGAAATTTAGAAGGGGAAAAGTAAGTTTCTTTTTTCCCACCTTCATCCTCCAAGGCTCCCACTCCCCATTTGAATTAGTCCCGTTGGTCTTCATTAACTCATTTTCCCTTAACCTTTTCTTCCCTATTTACTCTTCCCCTTTCCACCTATCTCTTGCTTGTTCAACAGCCTGCCTTCTCTTTTATATTTTCACTTCCCCTTTCTTGCCTCTTTCTTTATTTGGTAGCACTTCTCTTTCCTCCTTTTCCTGATTGCGTATAAGAAGATAATCTTTCATTGTTTCCTAATGTATTTGGTGATAATTTTCTAACCCCTCATAACACAGGGAAGATAAATTTGCACTAACATTTCAGTTTTCAACAAGAGGGGAGCTGAGGCACCAATCTGGTTGCTCCATAGTTGCAGTAGGTGTTTTTGTCTCCCTTTGCAAGGCTGGATCTCACTTCTTCATATTTATCACATTTCTGGACTATTTTTCCTAACTTTCTTTCTCTCATTTTACCTCTGTCATTTGAATTCTTCCTCACCAGTACTTGTATTTCTTCTTGCTCATTCTATTTCTCATCCCATCTTTGCCCTTCCTTTCCGTTCCTCCATTCCCTTGTATGTCTGTATCTCATCTGTTACTTGTTCACTGTAGTCTGCTTCATTTATGCCAATGAACACACTAGAAAACCTCACCTCTCAGTGAATAACATTTACACAAATGCTTCAGGAAGGGAGAATGGCTGAGTGCTAGCCACAAAAGATGTCTAAAATGGGGCAGAGGGGAAAGAGGAAAGAAAATTGTGTAGAGCTGCAATTACTGTAAGTCTTTCTACTGATCTGGTCGGATGATAGATGTCTGAATCAGGGAGCCTTCACAGTCACAGGTGTGTAAAGCCACCTATGCAGAGTAACTTAGATTCTTTATGTCTTTTACAAATGCTCTCAAGCTGCACTGTGATTTGAACAACACTTACGTTTACCTTTTGAAAAATGGTGTGAGGAGGAAGTATTGCTACCACACTTACATTTTTATAGTATGGCTTGCTCTGAAAGTGTTAGAGTAGATTGCCTGGCTTAAAGCCTGGTTCAATGATTCCTGGAGGATATTTTTTCCTGTGGTATCCATCCAACATATGGAGTGCCAAGTAGCATAAAAGAGATTTCAGAAGCAATTCCATGATTACAGTTACTATACATTAAAGGCACAGACGAACGATTGTAAGTTATCTGCTTGGTTCTTACATAATAAATTACTTTGCTCAGATCACTGGTGACAGGCTTCCATTACAGATCATTTTATTTAAATGCATGGCAATCTTTTTAAACAAATGACTCCTAGCAGCAAAACTCCTATGACTCTAACAGTATCTCATTCCGGCACTGCCACTACATGCCTCCTGGGTGACCTTGAGCAAATCATTCTCCACCCTACCTTGTTGCCTCCCCTACTGTGGTCTGTCTGTTTTAGGTATTTAGACAGTGATAATCTCACTTTGAAGCAGAGAGATTATTTTATCACTTTTTAAATTCTTAATGCAGTGGAGTCTAAACTAGCCTCTAGGCACTTCTATAATAAATACATATTAGTAATTATAATTAATCATATTAATAGGATGATTTCTGGAACACATGACTGGCAAACAAAAGTAAGAGTCAAATATTTTAAATGAATGAGGAAGATTCAAGTAAAATCACCTGTGAAGATTTTGATTTAAATGACTCAGCACAGGCAGCACCGAGGGAGGATTAGAATTCAGTTCTCCATAGCAACCTTCAACTCCCTCAACTATGAAGCTGTTCTTTTCCCTGCTGAAATCATGTGACCATTTGCTAGGATCACTTCCGTCTCCAGGCAAAGTATTTCTGCCCACAGCCACTACCTAGCTCCTTGAAAGCACTCACTGTTCCTACAAGCAATCAGCAGCACTTTGTTCTATATCCCCTGTAGAGCCCCTTGCTGTTGTCTCATTGCTCTTTGTCATCTGCTGACTGTTTTGTTTAGTTGAACTTCTAGCTGTGTAACTCATGAAGCCTAAAGAGAAGGAATTCAGCTCTTCCCCAGGAAAAGTCCAATGGATATACACCCTCTACCTTCTGGAAGAAGTGATGTTCTACAATTCCCGATTCACTTGCACACAAAATGCGTTCTATGCCCTGAATGAAGTAGGGGTCTTACAGAAACAAGATTATGTAAATTAAAACCACACCACAGTGCAAATGATTAAGATTACACATGCAATTCATTCCTGGCCTTTCCCAACTTTCCAGAACTCAAGTGGGCAAATCAAATAATCTTTTCTTTTATCCTAGGGCTTTTTGTTTTTATGCAGTTTCTTATGTTTAAAAGATAAATAAACAGGATTCCTTCCTAACCTACAACTTCAAAATCCCACTGTGAGTATCCTTCTGGCAGTCCCCTAAAACTCAGGAGTCTCCGTTTTTCTTCTCAGGTTCTGAGGGGAGCGTATTCCAGTAGCCACAGCCTTTTCACTTTACGTTGCTTTAATTCCACTGCATTTGTTTTTACCTCTCTTCTCTCCCCACTTCTGCTGCAGCCTCCCTCTCCTAAGCACCTCTTCTTCCACCCCCCTCTGCTGCTCCAAATCTGCCCATTTGGTTTCTCATGCTGGCATCTCTCTCTCTCCTACTCAACACGCCAATATTCCCTCTTACAACTCCTCCAAGTCTTCCTCTTCACTCTTAGGTTTTGCAGCTAGGCTTCTTTCCTGGGCATCAAGAACACTGGAGAGTTTTGCTGTTTTGATTTCTTATAGCCAGCTCCCAATGATGTTTTGGTGCTAACAGGAATTATTTCAAGGATAGGACTTTCTGAACCGTGAAATACCTGGGACGGATTGAATTTTCACACAGTTTAGCAATCAACTACTAATAAGACTCTATATAATATATAGAAAATGAGATTTTTCAGAAATTCTTATCCTGGATATGTATGAACTGATTTTTTTTTTTCACTGGGAAGCCTATAGGCATGTATTTGACAGTAAGGAAACTGTATACCCTGCTCCACAGCATGTGGGACCTAAATCTTTTCAAAGAGGCAATTTTAAGTACTAGGGAGAAAAAAAAAAACTTAAATGATGGGTAACATTGCAAAAATTTTACCCCCCTAAAATTTCAGTCAAGTATCTGATATGTCCACAAAAATCAGTGCAAACAGTTCAATCTAGGCAAAGTTAAAAGCAAACGAAAACATGGTCTTATAATACAAAGTAGGAGACAACTTTAAAATCAAATTTTTGCCACCTGTGCCCCATAACGCATGGATACATGTAGTAACTCTTTATCCCTTCCCACACTGTTTTAACTTCTGCAGGTATTTGTAGGACATCCCCTCCTGCCCCTACACAAACACGTGAAAACTTCTAAAGGACTCGAAGTTGAATTGGAGGTCAACAGCAATAAAAATGTATTTGCTCTTGAGTCCCTTCCAGATACTATAGAAAAGTGCCAAATTCTTGAGGTACAAATCCCCTGCTCTGAAGGATCAGTTTCTCCCCTACCACACCATCAATTCTAATGTCTTCAGAGAGAGGAGGAGAACCTGTGGGATGATTGTTACCCATTTACAGGAAAGAAAAAAAAACAGATCTGTGAACAGTGCACACCTGAAGCAGAGCAGTACGTGTCAGGGCCCCGAGGGCTCCCCTGTCCCTGCCTGTCCCTGCCCCCCGGGGCTCCCCCCAGCCCCAGCCCCAGCCCGGCCCAGCCCGGGGCTGTTGGTCACTGCCCCGCGATGCCGCAGCAGCGCTGGCTCCAGCCCCACCAGGCCTGGCCCAGCCTGGCCACCGGACCCCCATCCCCGGCGCTGTCCCTGTGGTGGTTCCCGCCACCCCCTGGGGCTGGGGCTGCCCCGGGGCCCCGCTGGGGCCCTGCGCCCTCGGGGCAGCCAGTCCCGGTCCAGCCCGGCCCCGCCGGCAGCCCCAACACCCCTGGCCCCAGCCTGGGGAGCCCCCGGCTCCCGCAGTGCCCTGACCGCAGGTGCAGAAACACCAGCTTCATCCTTTACAGTCCTGTGGATGGAGCACTGAAGTGCTGTGGAGTGGTGCAGCGGATCTTGTTTTTTTCTGCTGGAAACAAATCAGCATTTGGAAGAATTGTCTCCTTTACTGCTTTAGAGTGAGTTTTCAGGAAGGTAAGCAAGGCAAGAGGAAAAAACACAGTCTACCTCGTGAATTTGTTGTGTTGAGGAATGGTATGGATGATATAGAAATAATGAATTTACTGGGCTTAGGTGATAAAAGGAAAGTATTAGAAACTCCTAAGTGCAAGATGTCTTTGACAATTACGATGTTCTTGGACACAATACTTATTTTTCTGTTTCTGACATAAACAGAACATAATAAATAATAAGGAAAAGGTCAATGCTTCATTTATAGTGTTTTTAATATCTAAATTTCAGGAAAAATAGAAAATAGTTTTAAAGCATTCAAATATATGTGTATTGTATGGATCCCAGTCAAATGTGCAAAATACACCCATACATTCACACATAACACAAACACACACTTTTTTTTTAATGTCAGCATGACTTCTATAGCATTTTTTTTTTTAATCCTGTAAGGATTAATTTCTGTAATTTCTCTGGTACTTATAAATAAATCTGTAATAGGGAATTCTTTTAGATAAACAGCAGTGTCTTCTAAATGGTAACAGAGAATATTGCTTTCTGAACAGACAGGATAATCATGCTACTAAGGAGCACTCAGAAGTTAAGCTAACAATGCGTTGATGAATACACAATGAATTACTTCTTGAAAAGTCCTGACATCTGAAGAAAATGTAAGTATTCACAACTTCATGAAGAAGAAAAACAAGAAAAACAAGTAATATAACTGTAGTCTGAACCACTCAAAGAGCATGCTTCTACTTCTTGTAGCAAGCAAGATGGATTTTGTTTCTTATTATCTGTAGCAGATCACACAGTTATTATGGCAGAGAGAGGGAGAGAGAGAAAGAGGACAGGACTCACTCATTTTAGGGAAGAACAACTTTTCTGTTCAGCTTCCTAGTTCTGTTGTCTCAGGGCTAACTGGTGTAAATAACTGGGATGAAGCTGTAAGGCGAATTTATAGACACAGAGGATCTGGAAGCTATAGTGACCATTTCTCAGAGAAGGAAAACTAAATCAGAACCTCAGTATGAAATATGATTTCCGAACAGACTTTCAGAATTATTAGAATATGTCTACTTTGCATCTATGAAATAGAAACATGTGACAGTCTTTACTTTAGCCCAACATACGAAGTATAACACAGACTTCAGTATGGCCTAACTGCTTAGGAATGTATCTACAGTTCCTAGCAGATTAGAACAGCTCACGCTGAAGCGTACTATCACAGACAGGTTATTACCGGTACTCAGGGCCACAGGCAAACAAGATATTTGCTCCTGCATCTCAGCACAGCCTGTATTTGCTGCAAGTGGTACATGCCACACTTTCATGTCCCTGACTGCAGTGGAAAGATACCCTTGATAAAGTAAGATTGACAAGAAAAATGGAAATGCCACTTCCCCTTTGGAGAAATTAGGAGCAGAAAAAGGACTTTTATACCTCAGCAGGAGCAATGATTACCAACTTTTCTGAGCTAATGATGAAGGAGAAAGAATTAAATTTATAATAACTGAGATAGCTTTCACCCGACAACCAAAAGCCTTTAGGACAACACAGACAAACATACTCTAGAGGTGGGAGCTGAAGAACTGCATTGTAAGGGCTTGATCTCAACACACTGCAGTTAAGAAGACTGCAGATTTCAGAAGAAACTTAGGGACTTTTTCCTGCTACTCCCACTCCTATTCTCCACCTCCCACTCCTGACACATTATGAGAAAAATCTCAGAGACATGATGGAACAGTTGATTTTTTTCTATGACCCACTCAATCAGAAATTAAAGAAGCACCACTGGTAAAGCACCGCAGTGCATAAGCAGCAGAATAAGCTCTAGTGCCTTTAGCACCCTTGAAAAATACTATATAAATGAATCCATATAATTCTCATTTGTAGTGTTGCATGCATTACACAAAATTCTGCACCAAAGATTTGTTTTCCTGGACTTAATGGAATGCAAATATTAAAAATACCAGGAGAAATAGCCAGCAAGTGAATTTCACTTCCATGAAAAATGCTGACATTTTGGAAGATAAAAATATCCTATGAAGAAGGCAAAGTTAAGCCATCTTGTTTTCTGTCCCTTTCTCACACAAACTATGCGACAGAAAGAGATCATAAAAATCTTTCTTGTAGACATCTATGCAGCAATACTAAATAATTCACTAGATTCCTCCTGTAGACCATGGCAAAAATAGCAAGATCTTTGCTTTTTCTGAGAGTGATCGCATGTAAAGGAAATAATTAACTAAATCTGGATACAGTTGCATATATTTCTCAATAGAACAAGGGAAATATAGAAGAATATGAAAAATGATCTCAGTAGCTCTCAAATATTTAGAAGATAGTACATAATTTTGCATATGTTAAAAGTTATCTATGATACCACTGTTCCTAAATGAATTCTAAATTTCTATTGGATGGGAACAAACTGACTTAAAAATAAAATGTCATGGTCAATCCACCTACTTTAAAATCATTCTACAGTCTCCTGCAATTTGTTTTTAAGAGCAGTTCCCTCCTCTAAATTATAGAAACTATGCAGAAAACAAAATCTATTTAATTAAACTGGCCAAAATATTTGCATATATATTGAAAGATTAACTGGATTTATGTTCAAGAGAAATAAATGCTAGAAAGCAATACAAAACTATTGCATCTTTTCAGGAGGCACTGCTGGTGGTGGGTCCTGAGAAAATGAAACGATGATTGCTTAATGAATACATCTTCAAGCATATATAAATCCCTGCTTTTCCACTATGAGCCATTTGACTTGCTGATTTGTTTCTCTTTCAACAATATATCAGTCTTGGCTATTCAGACAAACTCTTCAGGGCAGAGATTATCCTAACTGTAGAACACTGGCTGTGTGTTTGTACCGGTCCTACCAAAAGGTCTTCTCAGTCCTTTCAGTTCCACCTAGAGGCACAAATGCATTACAGGAACAAGAAGATTCAAAGTGTGTGTAAGGACTATAAGGAGGAAGAGGAGTTGTTGTTACTCTCTGGGTCACAGGAAAAAAAATGAAAAAAGTGGGACTACAAAAGTTTGAATTTCTACGGATTTGTATCTTGGTGGCTGATTCTGAGATCCAGCTGAAGCTTTTCCTATGGTAAATTCATTTATAAGTCTGCCTCTTGGACATATTCTCCTGTATCTGAAACATGAGCTCAGTTTGCAGCCTTCCCTGCAGTTTCACCACTCTTCATTACCCAGTCACTTGCTTATATGAAATTTGGAGGAAGTCAGCCAACCAGTTCAGAATAGGGACACATCCAGATACATACATGCATGAACAGATGGAAAAACACACATACAGTGTGATTGCATAAGTTTAATGTCCTTAGGTCAGTTTGGTCAAACTGAAAGGTCAGTTTTTTGCTGGAGGCGAAGATCAATATCTGAAAAGGTCTGCTAAAGCACTCTTTAAGGTTGATTAGGATGAGGGTTTCTTTTCTGCCATATCTTTGGAGACCTCTGGATTCTGTAATTAAGCTACTGGAAAGGAAAATACTACACAGATAAAGCACTTCTGTGACTACTTTTTTTTAAGCCTGTGAAAAATGCCAATCTTCTTTTTATGACTTCTGGTTTTCCAATATTAATATCCACACATACCATGACCACTGTAGTACTCTTTTGAAAGTTATCATAATGATATATATACAATCTGTTGTGAGATGCCAAAAGCACTTGGAAATGAATACTCACAATGCACAGTGCTGAAGTTCACACATATGTGATTACACTTCAGACATATTCAGCAAAAAGGTTATAGGTCAGATTCTCATCTGATATGATCTGGTGTTGCTTGACAGATTTCAAGCTACAGTTAACTGTAGCAGATGAAAGTCTCCCTGTATGTGTAATAAAATGCATTAACACGATCATTCTTGAATAGTCAAAAAACATGAAAATAGCCATTCCTGCATGAAAACACAGGAGTTGCTTTTATTTGTGTTATTTCATATCTCTTTTATTAGATATTAGGCTTCAGTAGAGCTATTTCCTGTGGTAAGCTGGGGGATAAGAGGTAATTCAATACTTTCAGGACTAAAGTCTTCGTGTTATATTGTTTGTGTCCTCAGCAGAATAGCTGTTCCAAAAGCTTCTGATGAATGTTTTCTCCCAGAAAAAATCTTTCAGTCAAATCTGACTATTTGATTACGTGGACACTCTTTTGGATCATGTAATAATTTTTCAGATCGTCTGTGTCAACAAGAGAAACTTTGAGAAAATAATGGAATTCTGCTCTCCATTTAATTTGATTTTATTCAGTCAATTTATAATCACACAATTCAAGGCTACTTTAAAAAAGTAGTTATTTTGCAATCTGTGTTTACTGCTTACCAAAACCAGCTTTTGAAATGGCAAAACAAACACAGATCAAATGCATAAAAAAAAAAACCCTCTCAGCTCTGGTATGTTGAAATAATGAGGTCCCAACATTTATATGGTACAGTTTGAAGTCACATTTATCTCCCTAGTAACTTTAAAATATCCTCATCAAAGGTCAAATATGACATTTGTATTTAAGAAGGACATCTAATCCTATTTCATTAGAAGGTACTTTACCGTCCTCTCCCAAATCAATTTTGACTCAAATAGATTACCACTTATTTCTTTATCCTTCTCCACATCATTAATGTGCAATATTACATCTATGTGCCCTACTTTTGTCACTCAGGCTCAAGAATGATGAATTCAGGTTGAAAGTGGTGCGAAGAAGGGCTACTAGATTTCCTATTCCCTGATTTTCCTTTTTGAAAGAGAAGTCTAAAAGAGCTTAAATTGTTAAATCTAGCAAAACAAAGACTGAGAGATATTTTGCAACAGCAATTGTATCCATCAGGAAAATAACAGGGAGAAGAACATTTTAACCTGGACAAGACTTGCGCATGGACAAGCCACAGTACAATAGGTTTTACGATAAATCTTTAATGACAGAATCTTATGATGTGATTGCCTGCCAAAGCTGATTGCTGTACTTAGTGACCCAGAAGACCCTGTCCAATTCTGCTTGAGTAAGAAAACACTGTGATAATATTATGTTACATTTAGAGCCTTTTACTTCTCAACGGTACTTTGAATTGTCAGTACCACTTTCTTCTTTAGGAAACTATTTTGGAAAGACATCTGTAATATAGATTAATACTTTTTTGGATTTCATTTTCTTCAGAGGCTAAAATCCTTAATTAATGAACCATGTACATGGGAAACTTGTTAGCACTTTACATCAGTAAAACAAATGTTAGACAGTTTGAAGATGTCTCTTAATCAGAGACAATTTCTACGGAATAGTTATTTGAAAGTAAAGCAGAAAGTAAATATTGTATAGTTGCATATGGACTTAAAATCCAAGTCAGTCCATCCAGAAAGTTCTGTGGGTTAAGTGAAAAATTGTCATATCCACTGCTCATATGTTAGCTTGCTGTTTGGAATTGATGCAAAAAGTTTGTATATGTTTATATATGTAAAATAGCAATGAAGTTTTAATTGCAATGAAGTTTAAAACTTATTTAAAATTTCTCATATTTAAAGTTAAATTTATGAAAAAATATTGGACTATTTCAAAATAATTTATCATAGGGAAATTCCATAATGTTAAAAAACTGAGGACATTTGTATGTTCTCAGGGGAGGAGATGAGGAAAATGGAAAGTAAAAGCTATATTTGTCCCAATGCGAATGTCTTTGGCTTCTGTTTGGAATATATGTACATTTAATTACAAAATACTGTATATACCTTTAAAATTCAAAGGGTGAATTAACAGAAACTGGTATATAGAAGTGTAATACTGCCTGAGCAATCTTGCAGTAAGTGATCCTGAAACATTTCCAGAGGCAGTATCATGATTATCAGCACACTCATTAATGGAGATGATAGCCACAGAACCTGATGATATTACCACAACATCTAGAAAAGACATACTTTGAAGTATTGTCATTGGGTCTTGAAGTGTCATTCATGTTCTGTACGTGATTTTGCCCACATAGGAGTGGTGGGGGGAGGAGGCAGCATGAAAAGTTACAGCTCAATTTTAAGAGTTACAGCTTGTAACACACTATAAGCAGAACAATCTTGGTTCTGCCTTCATTTGCCTACCAAATGTGATCCTACAAGTGTAGAAAATATGTTTATGTATTTGGAAATTGCTTTAAATGCACTTAGATTGTAATCGAGAATGTATAGCCCCCCATGGAAATACTATCTGAACTTGCCAGCATGCATGTGTAACATAGCTAAATCCAAGGGTTTCTACAATGCTGATGAAAATCCCCCAACTCCCACCCTACTGCTGCTCATGGGAATTTTATTTTAGTCAATTTTTTTAGTTCTCTTGTAAACAAACTATGAAATATAAAATAAGAGTGGGATAGGGGAGAAAAAAAACTAACAGTAGTCTAATTTGTCAGAATTTTTATGCTTATTTATTCTTAGGTAATGAAAGACCTGACCATGGCTTGCACGTTCAAGTATGGAAAGCAGAAAATTCCATTCGAAGAAACTGGCTCCTACCCAATTTTTTACCCAGCTTTACCTTCTGTCACCTAATAGATGCATCTGATCTATTGCATCTGATCTCTGTCTATTTGAGATGTCAGCATTTGGGGAGCATGGCTTGGTGTGAAGATAGAGTATTAGGAGAAAAGCAATTCTATGGTTACACAGCTGTCAAATTTAATCTATATCTTCCACATTTATAAATGCTGAAACTTCTCTGACTCAAGAAATATACACTAAGTACCTCACATAGGCCATAATTTATGGAAGTTAATTATATTTACTTAACTCCATCCTGTTCAGTTGGCAGTTATGCACTTTTTACCTTAAATGTTTGCTTAAGACCTCCTATGTCGTAGTGACATTTCTGCATTTTTTTCTCTTTCTATGCTAAAAATGCAGCTCCCTCTTTCAAAAACAAACAAATAAAAAACCCACCAACAGGATGAAGTGTGATGTGATGTCTGATGAAGTGTGTTTTGCTTGACTATTTTCAATTTTTATTCTAAGTTTGGTTATGGCACAATAATGAAAGAAATCCTTCCAGGATGACTTACCACCTCAAAAGTGCTAACAAGGAGAATACACTCAGCTATTGGAACCAGTAAGAACTATATTTAACTCTTATCCCAACTTCTTCGGGTGTTTCTGCGCTTGTACCCACTATAACAAAAAGACAGGATGTGGCCATGTGCTAAGGAACAGTATATTTAGAGGTACTGACATTCTGATTAAGTGTATTGTTCATCATGGTGAAAACTCAATAGATAAATAATATGGCTGGTTGAGAAAATAAAATGGATGGTGCTTATAGTAGCTCCAGGAATATTTAAAAACTCCAATAACTCTTTAACTCCTTTTTTTATGACAGGACATATAGAATATTTATTCTGAGCTCCGTGGCACTGAAGTTTAGCACTGTCTGTTTGACATTAATGGATGCTTAAACTAGATCAGAAACAACTGTAGTTCAAATATTTGAATTCTCAAAGCATTACCATAAAAAGACTAAGATAAAAAAGAAATATTCATCTGCTGTAGAAGAATATTAGGAAGAGGTAACTTAAAAAATGCTACAGAAAAGCTAAGAAAATATCAAATAAGAGCTTTACCTAGAGAAAGAAAATACTGTGTAGTAGCTTGAATCACCATTATTTCTCAGATTTTTACATGACCCTTTCTAGAATACAACAACAAAAGGAAAAATATTAGTATTTTAAAAATCTGTTAGAAAATTTAGTAATGCAAATGTTTTATTTATCTAATGACTGAACCAGATTTACTTTATTCATATATAGCATAGGGGACAGAAGTGGCTTGTAACAATGTTCATTATATATTTGTCTAGCTATAATTTTTTGGAAGCTCTGACTTCCAGTCAAACTGTGAAATTCATTTATACAAATTGTTGGCATATGAGAGGTGAAAATATATGTATAGAGTGATGGGAAGATCTTTATATTTTATAGCAGAGAGAAAGATATCATTGTATTGAAATTACATATGAAGATTAAAGAAAAGCAACATGAACTGAAGTATCAGGAAAAAATATTGCTTATAGGAGCTTTTGCTGACCAAAAACACCAAATGCATATTTTGTACTAGCAGTGGACTGAAACAGATGGCTTTTTAAGGAACTGCTGAGTCAAGAAGGTTTCTACGTTTCCTGCTTGAAAGTCTCTCTCTACAAAATCTAATCATCTTTGCAACATAAAGGTTACTCATAGAGATTTTCTGAATGTCCACAACATGAACATGGAAATAAACCACAGTGGTAAAATAACTTTTTTTTTTACCTCTCTCTCTGAAATCGTTGTTGATAGTCTGGAAACCTGATTTTAAGTGGAAGACAGGAAAGTCTTATGACATAATAAATTTCTAACTTCTGGACCTTAGTTCCTGTCAAAATTTTCTGCAGTTTTTCTTCTTCTACACTTCTGGATAGAAGATTAAAAGGGAGGTAGGCATTTTCATTGTCCAGATGCAACATCTTCAGTTAGAACTAAATAGATCGTTCCTTTAGTGGGTTACATTTCTGCATTTAAACACTGACCTGGACCACTGACCCTCTGACTGGGAAAACCTCTCAGAAAAACAACAACAACAACAACAACAACAACAACGTAAGTCGTTAGATACCAAAATTCCTAATGCAAGGGTGAAATGTGTGCCTGTATATGCAAACAGTAAATTATTTGACCAGTACTCAGCAAGATGAAAGTTGCTATTAATTCAGACCATTTTAACAAAAAGAAACCTCTGAATGGTCTGTGTTTGTTTCCTGAAATGGCCCTTTGGTTTTCCTTTAGGAACTGTATAAAGCTGTAAAGAACTATGTAGCTCTTCTCTCACTGGAATTGGAAGTCAGGTCCATGAAAAGTTTATCATGCTACAGATTAGTGTGTATATTAGCCAAAATGTTTTCAGTCCCTAATGACAACATTATACCATGTAGTCTCCTAAGAACACTAATGTTCACCAATGAGTCTGTTTTATTAAGATTCCCACAGTCTTCACTAAAGAAACACTCTTGAGTGAATTTTCCCAAAGTAAGGGCTAAATAATGCAATGTTTGGACCTCATACCTTACTCCACAGTGGGCTAAATGCAGAGAACAAAAATTTGTGCAACTTCATCTTGACAAAAAATAAACATTATACCAAAAATAGAGTCTGATGTTATTCAGAAATATTTGATCAGATTAAGTGGATACGTACATGCGTCTGGAAACAAAGGAATTCATTCCTGGACATGGGAAATTCAAATTCTAAGTCCTTTTCATAGGACTTATGAAGTGGTGGAGTTACAATGCCTCTAGTGAGTAAAGCTGATTATGCAAGACAAGTGCTGCCAGAAGCATCATGGATAGCCTTTACTTATTTTTATTTTTTTGTTCAGTTACTGTATATTTTATTTCTTTTACAAAGGATTGACTGGTTCAGCTGGAACCCTCTGGAAGGAGAGAGATAGAGTGATTTGCCTGGGAGCAACTGAGCATATGCTACTCAGGGAAGCTTGCACACTTGATTATATATTTTTTCTTAATCTTCATGCATACAGAATATAACTTGTTTTTTAAAACCTATTCAGATTTTTTAGAATCAAAGTTTGTAGCAAAGAAGAACCATTTTATTTAGCAAAAGGTTTCCAGTTAATGATTTCAGCAAAACTATTACGGAAGGCACCAAACAAAACTGTATGTTACCCACCAAAAGCAATTTTTTATTTTGGATTTTTTTAACTGAAATGAATTTTATCTGTCTAAAGGCTAAAACTTGTTTAAATGGAAGAGAAAAATGGTTTATGATTCAGCAATCACTTCCGAATGAATGAACATATTTAGAAACATTTTATAACAAACAGGAATAAGTAGATTTATCCACTAAAAATATCATATAATGCCCAACATCATGGCATGGCCCTGTAATTTATCATATAATTACTGCCAAAACTGTGTATTTATATTTGGAGTATATTCATGCATTGTTGGCAAGACAGAAATACTGTCTGTGCATATGTATGTATACACACATGTGTATTCAACAACAGTCACTGAACATGCTTATCTTGGCTTCCAACTACATACTTAAATAAGCATATCAGAATATTAATCATATATACTGTAAGTAGGTATAGTTAAGAAATTACTATGGTCCCAAAGAAGAATTTTTACTTCAGTCTGAGAAAGACTGCTTCTCTGTCATGATACAGCAGTGATTTGTCCCAAGTTCCTGAAATATTTTGTTCCAGTTAGCAGAATCAGAGTCCATGATCCTGTGCTGATCTGCTTCTGCCATAGATAGAATGCTAACAGTGTCCCAATCAGCTAGACTGAAGGTAGCACAGATACGCGGGCTCTACAGTGCAGTACACTTCAGTGACTAGGAGCAGACATAGCTTTTGAATGTTTGCATCTTGATATCTTTGGAGATAGCTGGCATCTGCAGTGATACTTGAAATATTGTGATCAATGTTACAGAGCACTGGAAAGGAAAATCAAGGAAACTAGAAATAGCAAAATGTGGGACGCTTCTTGGTAGGTGTTATTTTGCAGTTCATCACAAGTACAACACTGAAAAGTTGCCATTAGTCACATATACTTGTTGCCATTTTTATGCACACAAGCAAGATTTAAAATGAGAAGAAAAACATCTTCCAAACCAAACACCACCACCACCACCATCATCATCATCATCATCTTGCTCTTAGTTTTTTCCTCTCAAAGGGATGATTTTCCTCCTTATTTTCAAATCCACATAGGATGGCAAAGCAACATAAAATATGTCATTAAATACACTCAGAAAATTTGCCTTTCTCTGTATGCTTATGAGAGGATCTGGAGAGTTTGAGCCTGAAGATATATGATGGAGGGCTTTAAATGATCTTTTGGAAATTCTTCTAAATTTTTACCGAAAGTTATCTCAAAATTCCTAGTCCTAAAAATTGAAACTTCAATTGTGCAAAGACTGACAGATGTCCTTGAATGTTGACCCCCCCCCCCCGCAGATTTCAGTTAGACTATTCACAGGAGGTACATTTAAGCAATCTTAATCTAATACTTTAATGAGATGTAGGTTTCAGCAGAAATTGTTAAACAAGGAAAAGCACATTTTAGAGTTTTTTTTGGTGAGCTAAAAATGTTAGAATATTTTTATGAGTTCCATCTAACTTTCAAAGGGCACTAAATGACTAGCAGAAATCTAACATTTGATCAAAAAAAATTTTTTTAAAGGCCTGATTCTTTTCACATTTGTACTGGTTTCAGCCGGGGGACAGAGAAGCCGTTGCTGGCTTGTAGGTATAAAAAGCCAGGTACTTAAACAGTGACTGTCATCAGGTTTATTCAGACACTTGGCACTGGAAATAAAATTCACAAGCCTGAGTTATGTGTCTAAATTTCTTTCTACAGTATAGAGTTCGGTGCTTGAAGAGGATATTCACAGCAGCCTTGAATAAAGCATTCATAAAACAACCAATAGGAAACTAAATAAATGAATATTTAAAATTCTATTTTTTAGGCATATACATACAGATGACTGGCTTGTGATTCCCTTTTAAATGGGACTGCCAGAGAGTTAGAAGTGGTGCTGTTCCCCACACCTTTTACCCAAAAGAGGGAGACCTGGATTTTAGGCCCTCCTCAGCCAGAAGGAGTTTCAGAAGCATCTCTTATCTCCAAGACTGGGAAGTCTAGGCTGAAGGACAATCTCTGTCCAACCTGTTGAAGTTGTGCCACAGTCTGCATATAAATGTATAATTCCTATGTCCCAGAAATGACAAAGAGAGAGACTGATCCTAACCAAATGATGATGCCTCTCCCCTGGAAGGTGTGGGAAACCCATTTCAGGGACTTCTTATAAACTTTGCATTAAAGAATCCTTGGGAACCCTGGACTCAGAAGTTGAGGGTTCATTGTTTACCTCTGCCCTTTCCTTACTTTCTGACCACTGTGGAAGTCAAATAAGCAAATCTGGGCTTCAAATTTTTCATATGTAAATTAGAGATAATGGTAATTATTTTCCCCTATAAAACACAAGCAGAAAACTGCACTGATAACGGCTATGATATCACCATCATCTTAGTAGTAACTGTAATTCTTTTAGCACAACAGGCTTCTTATAACTAGGGAGAGACCAGCACAAGAAACAGGCAACTTTAGTACATGAGAAATGACAATCTGGCAGTACGTAGTTCTGGTGCATCTTTAGCAGTACTGGCAGTTCACTCCAACTGGAAGAATTACTGATAGGCCAGAAGGACAAGGACAGGACTTTCAAGTTTCTGACTGAGCTTTTACAGCTACAGTTAGAATAATTATTTATCTATTTATTTTACTCATTAACCCATGCAAAGTGAAATGGAAGTTGCAGAAAGACAATATGAAACCCCATAATGCCATTCTGATGCAATCTCTTTTCAGAAAAGTCCTGTACATCTAGTTCCTTTGAGTACAGGGTTTTGGTGAATTTAATTCTCCACTGTATATATTGCTGAATTTAGGTTTTGTTTAAAAGCATCTAGATAGGAATTCTGTAATTTTCCTGAAGAAGGAACTATACAAGTAAAACAGAAAATGTGGTCTTTGATGGATAGTAACACTTTTAGAAGTCTTCTTTTTCTTGAAAAAACAGATCTCAGTTATGACAATACCCAGAACAAAACTATTTCTTTGTAAGCATGTAGAGGACTGATTGTATCAGTTTAGATCTTGATTTTGGGAATGATTCCTGAGCTTTTGCATGGCATCATTTTTTTCTGTCCTTACTTGAGACATGCTTTTTAAGACATGAGCTCTCTTGTTATCAGATATATATATTTTTTTCTTTTAAACCTTATCTACAATTGTATTGTGACCTTGTTAACTGTCTACTGAAGTTTTCTTTCACTATATAAGTAAGAAAGATACTTTCAGTTCAGCAAAGCAAGGGCTTAAGTTTAGGGGGACAAACAGTGCCAGTAATTTGACAGACACGCTCATTTAATGTGCAGATATCAAGTTAAACTTACATAGATTGAAGATAATGGACCTATTTACATAATTAAGTTCAGTACACACTATATAGCATTTTGCTAGATGAGTGTTTCGTTTTTCAATTTTCCACCAACATTTAGCAATGGGATACAACCTCTACTTTTGGTAGATGATGAAAAAGATGACAAACATCACTGATATCACATTTTGTAAAAATTCCAGCATTTTCACCTCGTTGGAGAGTATGTTGAAAACACAGAGTACATTAACTTGGGTATTTAAAAATTACTTTATATGTAAATGTCCAAAAATCTTAGGAAAAAAGCACATAGGCTCAAGTGAAGTTAATGTGAGATGGGTATTTCTAAGTTAACTGATTGTATGCACAAGGCCAAAATAAGTAAATATTGAACTATTTGGTAACCAGATTTTTTTTTTCCTGAAAATAAATGCTATCATTTATATGTTATTCATTGCCTTCTACCACTGAAGTAACTGCTTGGGAGTTTCCACACGTTTCACTGATTACATTACTGTAAAGGGCAAAATATCCCTCAAACTAAAATTTCATTATTTTTATACATCCTTCTGGAAAGACTGCATAAAATGTGATAAAAAAAAAAGTGATTTAACGATGATCAGAATTTATGTCCTGTACAGTATACTGAAGAAGAGGCTAAAATATGAAGTTTAAGGGAGAGCTGAGACGGGAACAAGTGAAAAACAAACTTGCTAGCATGTGGAATTATTCAGTGCATGGTACAGTTTTTGAATATTTATAAGCCACAATTCATGAAAGTGTTGTTATAATGCTTCTGATAATGTTTTGTTGTTAATTAGTTTTCTTGCTATGTAGTCCTGTCTGCTGACATAAGAAACCCCTGCAAACAGGATGTTTGCGCCTTAATGGGTTCTACTTTGTATGTGTGAGTGCTATCTGCCTTAAATTAATTTTAATACATGAGTAAATGAAGCCAGTTCAGCGGGTAGGGGAAAGGGGAATGTGATGTGAGCCATTCAGTTCTAGTTTTTGAGTTTTAGAATACATTACTCACTTAAATTAAGACAGATAGACAGTGGAAAGGTTATTTCTGTGTTTTTAGCCTTTAGGAGTTGATTCAAGAGGCAATCAAAAATACTGAAATACAATTGTTATTAATAAATCACGAGAGGTTGCCTTCTTTATTTATGTCACTAAACAGAATGAGACTAGATTTTCTGCTTCACAAATTGCAGACCTCCTCATTATTAAGAAAATATGGTGGAGGAACCATATAGCCAGAATTGATTCTTTGCCTATATAAACTGATAAATGGTATGTGCTTTTTATGACAGAAGCCGAACTATATGACAAACAAAACTGCTTAAAACCACACAGAATGCTGCTGTAAAAAAATGAGCTGCCAAATATATGAAATGCTTGGCATGTTTGCACATTAGTAGTATAGAATATAGGATCTATGATGCTTTTAAACATACACTGAAAGGCCTGTTCAATTCTGAATACGGCATCTGCAAAGCCCTGAAAGATTATAGTCTTGAAAATGCCACAAAAATGAAGTATCAGACCACTTTGTGCTCTCATCACGACAGTTGTCATGAGAATGCAGTGACTGTTTACCCCTTATTACTGTCATTATAACCTCTGCTTGGTAACAAGGGTGACAAAATGGAAGGCTGATAATACATTGACGTTCTAATCATTTTACTTCATAAGTAAGCTTGTAATGAGGGCAGAAAATGCCCCCAAAGTGCTTCCGAGAATATTCCCAACCTTGACAGATGACCAATACCCATTTTGTGTTATCTTACCCAAAAGTGAAGATATGGTAAAATATTACTTTGTTAACCCCTGATTCTCACTAGATACTTTTTTTAGAAACAAACATCTGCCTCAGAGCATGTCTTAGTCCCAGTGAGAGCTCACTTCCATTTAATTTCATTTAATAATATCTATCAATTCCATTTTATACTTGCATTATTAATTTTATTGAATGCATTGTGTGTTGTTCTCTGACAAGATCCTGATACAATATTAGCTGCAACTTGAGGATAATTCCTCCACAGAGTCTCTGGTTTTCACTATGATCTCAATGATCAGCTTAGAAAGTTGGAAAACGTCCATCTCCAATACTAGGCTCCAGGCTCGGAATACATCTTAATTTACTTCTGAACTTTATTCTTCCATATCCTGTTCTGTTAGTTTCATGTTAATAGTAGATTTTTCATATTTTTAAATATGCTTCCTATTTTTATTCCCACTTGCATGGAAAATAGCTCTAATGCATTGCTGCTTATTGCCTCACCCTAGGGGCTATATCCGGGAAAGAAAAGCTGTGAGTCTGAACTCCCTTAGACTGAATAGGACTTGTAACCCTTAGTATTCCAGGATAAGGATAACTTAGATTATTTTGCAAAAGGTGACCCTCATCTCTTTTTTTAGTATGTGTTTACCCCCAGGAGATAAGTCAGTAATCCATATCCTAAAGTGGAAAATGATACATAAGGCAGGATTCAGTTTGGTATTAAGATTTCTAAATTTAGGTACCTCTGTACATGTGAGGTGTCTAAGCTCCCATTAGTCACTGGAGATCTTGTCAATACTGACAGCAGAGCCTAGAGAACAGTTTATCTGTAGCAGGTATGTGGTAACTGTGGCACCAGGCACTTGCATGCAGACATCAACATTTTGTTGTCTTCATTTTCTTAATTTTGAAATTAATTCTGCTGTTAGGGGTTGATTTAATTTCCTACATATAGCACTACTAGAGACATCTTAGGGCATTTTTGCCTTCAGCTGCTGCTCTTGAGGTGTTGGTCTCCTGTACATCCTGTGAATGTATCCTCAGATTGCTCGATACCTGTATTAAGGTATGTAAATTGAGCCTTTAATGTCAATCGTTAATTCTATGGTTCTGTTTTAACACATTTGTATAGAAATTATTTCCCATTTGCTAGCTCTATGCAGATTTCCTGCTCAATGTGAGCCAACAGAAAAGGGTAGGTGTCTTGTTTAGTTGCTTTGAGTCACTTTTTGAAGTACTTACCTCTTATTTGGCTATCCAGGGTATTTTGACACCAAGTTTAAAGATAATAAATCATCCCGCTTCACTCAATGGCCTATATTTTAGAATTCTGCACTTAATTTGGACACTTGAAATGTAGTGAATCTGGCAAAAAGTGTGTGAATCTTTTCTCATTAGAGAATGGGTCATTTCAGCAAGATATCATTTTCACATGTTGTGTCAGCTTGCATTTGTAAAATGTCTCCACTTAAACAAAATACTAAATCAAATCAAAAATCTCTCAAACCCAAAGGGAAAGTATTAAAAATATTGGCAATAAATTTAGCTAGTGATGATCTATACTTCAAAATCAAACAAAAATAACATCAAAACATCATGTCCCCAAAACATTGACTTAGATATTTCTTGATTCTTGTGATATATATTCTGTCAAAAACAATTGCATCAATCAAAATAAACTGAAAATGTATAGGTCTAGACAAACCAAAAGGAAAAACGATTATATAGGTCATAAGGTGGCATTTAGGTAACAATTCAAGCTGGCCACAATGCACAGAGGTTGCAAAAGAGGAGTATCTCTAAAATAGCATGCCCACTATATATGGTAACTCCATTCACAAGAGAATGTGTTAGAAAACACCTTCTCACCTTACTCCCAATTCTCCCTGGTTCTCCCCCACAGCCACCTGAACAAGCAGCTCCTATGTTCTCCTGAGATTACGTGATGAAACAGTGATATTGAATGAGATTTCAACTCAAACATCTCAATGTATCCATCATCTGTATCATCTCAATGTCAGGTATCAGTGCACTTACAAGCTATTCTTCTATGGTTCCTTAAAACAATGCAAACTTGACCTTGCTTTTTTGCAAGAAGGTAAGTGTGAACCAAGGACTACTTGAGTTCTCTTAACAAGTGCTAGATATTTTCCAGACTACAGAAAGATGTACAATTCTAGTGGTTAGATCACAGTGTTGATCGACCTAAGAGAACCTTGTGATCTAATATTGGCTGAAATATTTGACTCAGTGTGATATTTAGACATTTGTATATTTCCCTGACCCTGATGAAGCATTTTCTATATACGAGAAAAACCTCAGAGAAAAAGAAGGCTGTGTCTGACCAGAGTTTTCTTGTGTAAATCAATTACAGAAATAAAGGAACAGGAAAGTCTACTTCAGATGAAAAACAAACATAAAAAACATTTCCTCCAGTCTACTGTACAAAGAAAAAACATAAGGATATATATATAAGAATATATGTATTTGGTAAACTTAGCATATCTTTGTCCTGCATTTACAAAGAAGATGATACAATGTAATTCACATTAAGGTGAGTTATTCCAAGATAGGTACCTGTTATTTAACATAACATTAAGAGCATGTAAAATCTGACATCAGATAGGATAAATATACATAGTGTTATGCACAGTATGCCTTGCTCTGTAGGAGTATAAGGAAACATGTTTCATATTTTCCGCAGTACTTCTTGTGGGGGGCATAAATCCATTTTGCATGTTTTGCATTTTCCATGTTTTTTTTCTTTAAGATTTTAACTGTGTGTGTACATGTGACCAAAAAGCATGTGGTCACACACAGACAGTTTGTGTTCCAAAAACATGAGATACTCGACTGTCTACTTACAAGAAAAAGGAGAGAAGGGAGGTGAAGAACAGGCTTAAGATGAGTGATGTGCATAGAAAAAGATACTATTGACTTTTTCCTATATATGCTACAACTTTTGAAGTACAATTGATTTTAAAAAAGATTAGACTATCTCCTGAATACTGCTGACTGTATCTTTCAGATTAGAATTCCCATACTACTTGCTGCATGATACTAGATTGGTTAAATGCAATCAAAAGTCATTCAAATGAAATCTTTCTTTTTTGTTTCAAACAAATCTATTTTTATATCATTATCTGGTACTTGTAATATTTACATTGTAAGTTATTTTAAGTCTATATTATAACAATAAATTCTTGTTGTGAATAACGTTAGAAAAATGCAGTAGATATCAAAGAAAGTATTCACTGACATTTCAAAAAGTCATTGAATACATCTATATGCAGCCAAAATTGCAATTATGAAGTAGTATAAACCTACATGAATTAGTTTTAAGTCTGGTCAAAGTAATGTAGTCTGTACAGACCAATCATACAAACAAATTAAATTCACTAGAAGGACTGATTCTGTTTCACTGCTTCTGCATTGTTCTCTATGTCAGTATATGCAATCCCTTAATTATTGCCATTCAAATTAATGGTGTAACTCTTGGATTTGCACCAATAGCTATGGAGCAACTCTGGATCGATGGTCCTAATCCAGCATGCTGTTTAAGCCTAGGCCTTCAATGGATCTATTTGTAAACTTGACATCAGGAACATACTTACGTTCAGCAATGAACTGATATGAATGCAATGGCATTTTAATTCATACTTTTGAGATATGCAAAGATAATTCTATAATTTAAAAGATAAACATTTTGCTCTGCTTTTAGAGAGTAATGGAGAGATGTGAAGGAGAAGACAACCACTACAAATTGCAACATTAAGATAACACGTAGCACTGGGAATAATAACCGTAGCCTGCGAAATTTAGAATTGTATTATATTCTCCATTGCTTAGAATAATAGCATGGATTGCAGGATGTTATCCCCAGCACATGTGCTTGAATGCATATGTATATTACTTTTAGTCAACTAACTATGCAAGATCACTCTCCTACTCAACATTATCAGAGAAGATGATAACATTAAAAAATCATCACAAATACGCTATGCTTTCAGCTAAAACTCTGTTCAGCCATAATCTAGCAGCTATTCAACACAACACTTTTTTAGTGAAATTGCTTTGCTTGAAGTTGTTCATCTAGCATATTACCTTCTATTTAAACATGTTTAAATCCTTATACACATTTATATTTTTCTCATTAAGGTCTGGCCATCCTGCATAGCTTAAGATTAATAAAAGATCTTCTATTCATACTAAGTGGTAAGTAGTATAAATATTGTCCTTACTAAAATATTCAGAATTTTAATTGACAAAAAAAAATCACTTAATATTTTACTCTTGTTTCTAAGCATTTTAATTTTATGGCAAAATTCAATTCATAACAAGTATACTCTTTTAGTCAAACATCAGAAAACATAATGTTGGCCTCTACTGTTTACACAGAATGAGATTCTGAGTACCACAGAAAAAATATTTTAGAATATAAGTATGGATAATCAAGGAGGGTTCAATAAAAAGATAATAGGAAACTAGTATATTTGATCCAAGGTTTTGATATACACAGATGCTGCAAATGTATAGCTCCTATGCTACAAGCAATTCAATTCATTTTTCTGAATGTTGGAATGCTTCAAAGAATGAAAGTATTAAACCCATCTTCTTTATCCACTCTAAAATGAGCTACTTGTCTAATATTAGATTAAAATTCTCAAAATATCTTTCACGAAGATAACTTCTTTTAACCACAATGGCCTCTGGAAGTCAATCTTATGCAAATACTTTTTTGTCTTTTTGGGGGGAGGTGGTCCTCCCCCAAACTCGGCCATTTCTGAAATTTTAAATTGAATACTGACCAGATTTCGTCAATGAGGGCATAAATGCATTGACTGACGTCATGGATAGGAGCGTGTAGGTCTTTGCTTCCCTCTAGTGACTGGTCCAGGAAGAGTTTTAACTGAATCTGCTCATGTTGCTCAGCGATGGCATACAGATTCAGCAAAAGATTAATTATGTGTTAAGGTACCTGTGAAGTCGGTGAGATGAAGATACAGCATTAAGGGTGCATGCTTATGAAAGCATTTGATAAAGCATGGCAGATTTAAACTGGACATGTGCTCAAGTGTTTTTTATCAGGTGAAGACACAATTTCAGTGTTGAAGGTGCAAGAACAACTGGGGGACACTCTATAGGTGCATTTCAAAACACCACTCCAAACATTAGGTTTAAGATCACTTTGCCGTGCAATTACAGTTCTTGTTTAAAGAATGAAACAACTTTAATGAATTACATGATACTTGATTTATCAAAGAGAACAGTAATCATTTCTGGAGGTCTCAATCAGACTTGGATCCATGCATCTGGAAGCGAAGAAAAGCAATCTCATACTCTGCAAACACTCGGAAAAGCCTTGCATTTTGTTCTCTTCTTCATATTACTGTAAATAAGTATATTTATACCAGCTGAACTCCTGTCTTTGTTGTACTGATTGCAAATAAGTTTAAAGCTAACATGTATTTCTGTGCAATGATACTGTACACAGTATCATTTACTAACAGCAATTTATGTACTTGATCTGTAATCCTGACATTTATAGTTTCTTTTATATATATATATATATATGTATGCACTTACAGTCTGAAAAGGCATTAATGTTTTCATATTTCTTTCTTTTATACTTTTGATGAGAATACAGAAATTGTAAAGCCATCAAGGGTATTGTAGCATAGCAATTGTATAATGTTATTTTCAAAGAAAACATAATTATTTTGTAGTACTGAAATTTAAATTTCAGACATAAGTAAAAAAAGTTTTTAATATCTGTAGCATACAGATTACTTTTTCCAAATCCACATGTGCCAGGAAATATTTTAAATTTGGGGAAACTGCGACTATGGGAAATTTTATAAATCTCATTTGTCTAGAGACTTCAAGAAGGAATTTTTTGTATTGCTTTGACTACCCAATTATCCCTTCAAATAATAAGTATATATCCGTATAAAGGAATTCATTAGAAATATTTCTTAAATCTGTAGAATGTTCATTTCCAGTGATATTCCTTGCCATATTCAGAATACTTTTTCAAATATTTATTATTCAACTACAGAACTGCATTTCTTTCATTTCTAATACATTGTATAGATTTTTTTCACAATGCTATATATATATATATGTATTTTTTAGTTTCACTGGTTTAAACAGTGATTTAGACTATATGCAGTAAAGGTTTTAAATGCCTAAAGTCAGCTTTGGTTCTTGAGATCAAAATGGCAATTCTAAAAATTGCCAAGTATTTTGTGACTTAGAAAGTGCCTACATTTTTGCTTTAAAGTTACACAAATGCCTGGATATGTGATTCCTGCAATAGCTAAAACTCTTCTGACAGACTGAACAGGTTAGGCCTAAACCCCCTCAAGGTCTGGAAACATTCTTCTCCAATGATTTTGACCAGTATGTATGTTCTGCGGATGTCTAACAGACACCGGGTGCGGAGCCAGAGGCCTCATGAACCATACTGGTATCCATTTTATTTAAAATATGTCTGAAAAAGAAAATGGAATTATTTTACTCCTTTTTTTTTGATGTTTCTCATCCGTAAAATGGGAAACCCCATAAAGAACCACCTCCTGAGGAAGGGTGCCCACAGCCTATCTTTCAAAAAACTGAATATGCTCAGATTGCCAGAAGTGGCAGCAATACCACTACAGTCATATAATAGCCTAATATTAGAGCAATCACTGAGAAATTCAGGCTCATTTCACTCTTCACCATGTAGGAAATCAACTGCACCTCATCCATACTCGAAAGAGCTTGTCCCAAAAATAAGACTGTAGGCCATCTGAAGACAAATATAAAAGACAGAATGCCACATTCTGTTGAATTTAGTATATTAGCATAAAAGATTCATTGTACAATGAAGACAGACACAAGAGTGAACATGACCATGAAGCCTGCTAGCTTGTCTTCATCATCATCATCATCTGAGATGCATCTTCTCACGACAGATCCACATCCACTCCTGTTAACAGACTTTTTTATTCTTTGATCATACAAGCTTCAACATCTTTCCTGGACTGACCCACCTGCTACAGGAGGGATGAAGAGCACTGTGAGAGAGGAGCATATTCTTCAAATTTTGGTGATAAGGACACTCACTTGGAAGTCAAGAAAAGCATACTTGAAAATCACAAATCTCAGGGGTATTAAACTTTATTTTCCCATATTCAAGGCCATGATTCTATCCATCAAGCTATTATTTAAGAGATGAGTACCACTTGCATAATTTACTTAAGCTCTTGGGACTTTAAAGAACAGAGGGAGCCCTGCCTCTGTTCTTCAAAATAAAAGTTATAGGCATCGATCTTCAAAAGATTACTGTGGATCCAAACAGATAAATCAACTTCTTTAGCATGGACACTACATTCTCTCCAGGCTTTTCTATAGGCTACAACAAGGTATCTGCCCTGGGTTGCTATCTCACACAGAGCTTTTATTTCTAATTCAGGACTAGGTATTTAAAAAAATGATACTACAGCTTCCAGCTTTTAGATACCTAAATCCTTTTCAGGACACAGTCTTAAATACATAGTGCTTAAATCATAGCTATCTGGCAGGCTAATAGAATGTATATTCCCAAATTATACTTTTCAAACTCCTATACAATATATGAGTGAGATTTATACTAATCCCACAACCAAAGGATTCACAAAAGTCAGATCAGAAACTATGTGAGGTTGCCAGCAGGAAACACTGAGAAAATTGGTTTAGTCACCTTATTTGTTTGAGGATATATATACTCTCATGTGTAGTCTTGAAAGTAGGCATACTTTTTTTTAATTAAAAAAAAACTTCCTTTAAAAAATGTGTGGTGTTCCTTCTTACAGTCTCCTACTTGGGACTTTTTTTGCAGTATCAGATGCACTATCTCGTAAGCCTTAAATATTTATTGGACCAATGTGAGAACAACAGTGGATCTGTAATGTGGGCCTAAGTTACAATGAATGCACAGTCTGAAGGTCCTGGCAACTGCACTATCCTGCCAAGACATGAGTAGTTTGGTTGTGGAAACCTAGTTTTCTTAAGGAAAGTAGGTTCCAGAAGGGTTATGTGGCAAATGATTGGGATTTTTGAGTACCTGATATTTGGGTTTCAATGCAAAATGTATTTTCTAGATCAAGGACCTAGCTCTGATCCCATATGTCACTTTTCTATTGGCGTACTCTATCATACTCATAAAATTACAGCAGTGCAGACCAGGACAAGTCAAGGTCTTTGAGCACAATTCCATCATTAGTTACTTGCATGTAATTCCACAGCTCTTTCCTTGGACACTTGCACAGGCAAGAGGATGACATTTTAGCCTAAGAGTTAGTAAAATTTTAACTGTTCAACACTGTATGTGATACTAGTATAGCTAAGGTAGCTATGCCACCAATATAACCTGGCAGAATTAATACCCTTACAACAAAATATCTCAGCAATGAGCACTAAAGTAGAATGAGACCAAACAGCAACCTAACTTCTATCATTAAAAATAATTCATCTAAAATAACCTAGACACAAGGCAGATATGGCATTATTGAAATTAATTGTTTCCCTTTTGACAAAGGGATAGGAGGGAATGGCAGAAGGGTACTTCCCACAGCTCCTTCTCACAACCCCCAGACTTTTCATCTTCTTGGGTGATGCAAGTGTATTATACCATTGTTTAAGTATGACATAATACAAACATCTTTAGTTCTGTTGCACTATCAAATAAAGACAACTAAATTTTCCAGGGATGGTAACAATCATGAGCTCATCAGAATAAATGAGAAAAAATAGGAAATATCATTATAAAATTATTTAACCTTTAGAGTTCTGCATCATGGCAGGGAAGTGATACTGGCTTTGAGAACAGCTACACAGCACACTCAGACCTCAGGAGTTTGGAGCTCTAGCTCTGCCAGGGCTTGATGAGTGACCTTGAACAAACAGCTTGCTTTCATTGGCCCTAAATTGCCTATATGGAAGAGAGAGAGGATGATACCAACCCCTGCTGTAAATTGTTTTGAAATCTACAAGTGTAAAGAACTATAAGAATTTTAAAATATAAATAAGAAAGGTTGATAACTGTTTTGATTGTAATTATGTTATATAAGAGACTTCTGTAAGCTATATTGGAGTTGGTGAACACTGTCTTCCTCTACAAGATTCAGTCCAAGTCCAGTATCATGCTGGATTCACAGATTCCATGATGCTGCTGCATTCATGGTGTGGTATTAGTAGGTAAAACAAGGTTCCCCTCTTAT
The DNA here is from genome assembly GCF_036417845.1 of Apteryx mantelli. Classification (NCBI taxonomy): domain Eukaryota; kingdom Metazoa; phylum Chordata; class Aves; order Apterygiformes; family Apterygidae; genus Apteryx; species Apteryx mantelli. Next base: position 107,151,729 of record NC_089980.1, read on the forward strand.
TAGATTTGTTTACATCCATGAATTTTTCTGTAAACATCAATACAAAACCAAATTGTGATCAACTTATCTTGAGTTCTAAACCTTATTCAAATTGTTTAGATTATCTTCTGTGCACTCACTGTACCCTCACTGTCTGCTAAAAATACATCAAGAATTCAAATCAAATCTTTAAATTTGATTATGAAGCTACAACCACTAGCTCTCTTTATCCACATTTCAGAATTATAGTTGCCAGATATTGCAAGAAACCACTATTTTTAGTTCTCTAAAATTGGCATTTACTTACAAGCAATAAATAGCAATTGAATTCTCAAAAATGGAGTTGATTAATCATTCAGTAAAAATTAAAAAGAAAGCAAACTTATTAGCAAGATTTAATTTAAATTCCTTTTTAGCAGCAATTCTCAGCAGGCCATGTAAGCTCTGTTCATGGTACTGTAGGTGTTTGTGAAAAGCAATGTGATAAAAACGAACTAAATTATAAATTCCTCCCCTATATACTGATTCATTTTGTATATGACTTAAGTAAAGAAAATCTTGGGTCTGTCTCTTTTTCAATATAAAGGTACTCTATTTTATGTTGTGTGATATCTACATATTTCAGGACCAAGTACTTCTGCATTACAGTACAATCTCAGCAGTCATCATAAGTGAATTTTTAAATTTAGGTCTTATACAGCTTGAGCAGTGGTTTGCCACTTGGTCTGATCTGATTCAAATCAGTCAAAGCCTTTCAGTTGGTTGCAATGAAGTTTGGATCAGGTTTTTCATTCCAGATTGTTTTAATGAAAAAGTTGTGTCCAAAGAATATGATTCCGTAGATTCAGACCTTAGCTGAGCAATTCTTTATGTAAGACTGTAAGGTACAGAAGATTATGAAGTGTGCTATTATACAGACTTGATTACGTAATGATCTTTATAAAAGCAGATACTCAAGGTTTAACAATTATCTGTTGAATAAATCCATTAACATTAACTCTTTCATTACATTTCACAGACATAAGCATAGAAACTAACATGAAAAAAAAATCTGCTGCCTTGAAAATATGAAGGAAGCAAAGTCTGACTTTCCTAAAAGCAGGACCAACAAGTCAGACTAAAATCAATGGAACAACCAAATCCTCAGCTGGCACACATTGCCAAACTATACTTACATGAATTACTGTCACTAATTTTCTATTTTACTTAAAATAAATCTATTTCCTCCATATCTTCCTACTGACCAAAAAAATATGACTATAAAGCAATGTAAAGTAAGGAGGGGCTACCATTCATATTTTCAGAGGTGAATTCTGATTTAGGATACCCTAACTATTCAATTATGAGCTTGAGACATTTTGACTTGAGTTGTAAAGAATCTTCCTGAACACATTTTCAAAGGCTTGCAAGCCTAGCCCAATTAAAGATTAACTGAAATGGCCCGTCATGGTAGCTTTAAAAAATGAAGTGGAGAGAGGGACAACGCAGATCAGTGTTCCCTGCCAATTTTACCATGAGGCAACAAAATGCAAAAGTTATTTTGTTGGTATGTATGCAGGCTTCTATCCTACAACTGAGCTCCATTCTGCTCTGAAGACAAATCTGTGGGAAAATCACAACATAACTGGCAGATCCTTCTCTATTTGCATTGCACAAATTCCTTTATGGACCATTTCTCTGCAACTGTAGCCAAATCTATCCAGGGACAACAAGGGGAGAAAAACAATTCAAAAGCTCTTGGGGATAATAATAAAAAAAAATCATTATAAACTTTTTTTTTTTAATCCTCTTTTAATAGAGAATGTCATAAAATAAGTCTGGAGTGAATTCCTGAAGTTGTATAAATTTAGACAATTTCTCATTTCTCACATGTAACTATTCACAGTTTCACATAGCTTCAGGGTAGAAAATCTAAACCACTGTCATTGTAAATTAGATGTGGCAATGGGAAATAAAATAGAGCAAAACTACCACTTGCCCTGAACTAAAACTGACTCAGGTCAAAATCCTAGTAGTATTAAAAATTTCAGCTAATGGCACTGTGCTTCTGCAAACTATATATTCAGCAGGCACAAGCTGCTATGAGTACACATATGGACAAATAAAAAGCTGTCATACTGTTATAACATCCTTCTGCAGCAATTGGCAGAAAAGATCCACAGAATCCTAAAAGCCCTTTCTTTACCCAGTGCTGTGAAATGTTATGTTGCACTGTGTACAGCTGTTGAGCATGCCTGCAACAAATGACAGTTTCCTGAGGAGAGCAGATGTGCCCACATTACATAAAACACATTTCTAAAAGAACAGATACCAACTGCATTGTTTTTTAATTAGTTGGTTATCCTTGGAAGTCCCATGTAAGATGTCATCTCATTCTAATTACCCATTTTTCCACTCACCCCTCCATGTGACCTAATTTCTGGCCTCTTACAGCATTTTGAGTTCTCTACCCTGAGTCAAGAATCCAGGGTCTGGATCCACTAAGATGACTGTCTAATTTTGCCAAGCCTAACTTTTATGGGTCCTAGAGCTCCATACAGACCATCTATTATGCCCCCTATCATAGATTTAGACATCAGAGAAGGTAACTAAGTTCAAGAGAGATGTTCAAACAGCCTAGTGAATCAGGCTGCCAGATCCTGGAGCTGATTAAACTTGCTTGCCCATTTTAAACGTAAAAGCTCCTCAGGTACCTAAGCACAGGGTCAGAAAAGTCCTGCATCTGGTGGTTACACTCAACAGTGTAATAGTATGTGTTTTGTACGAAAGGCTCAAGTGAGAGAGCTCCTTTGGATAGAGGGTGCCCCTCTTTGAAAAGGATGTTCTCATCAGCAGTTTGGCAGCTAAGGCAACTGAAAAAGGGGAGAACTGAGTACAAACCTGATCAGGCTGAGAAGGACAGTGCTCTACCCTTAATTTAGGCACTTGTAGAATGAATAAAGATCTGATCTACTTAGTGATAGTGACATCATCTTAGGTCCTTAGCCTTCCAATGGGTTACATGGAGAAAATTAATGGCCTGGAATAGAAAAGTCTTAGTTTTATATAGATATTTAGATACATATGGATGTCCTAGATGCTTAGAAGAATTTGCATTTGCATTAGTTTTGCCAGAGATATTGTGAGCTAGCTAAAAAATCTGAAGCTTAGATCCCCTGATATACTGAAGCAGCACTTCCTTGTCACTGTAGCGTAATGCTTCCTTTCAGCCAATTTCATTGTCTGTAAAGGGGATCCTCCTTGTGTAGGCTAATCTGCAGACACTGAATGGCTATTGTAGTCTCTCATGCTAGTAGCCCTTTCTAAAGCAAAGTTCATGTTGATGGCATCACTCAGAGGTTCTGAAATGCCATTATGGCTTTGGGGATCTGAGGGCTGTTTGTACATTCTACTTGTACCTAAAAATCAGAACAACATGGAATTGGCCTTACTTTACTGAAGTGCATGCAGGCATATAATGTTCTATGTACTCACTGGGTAATCCTTCTTCAGTCACTAGGAATCAGCCTTTAGCTGACTGGTATTTTTATAGGAATGCAGATTCTCCTTTTATTTCTAATTCAGAAAGGGAACATTCCCTTTTTACCCCTCCAACAAAGATGAGTTTTTTGGTGTTCTGAACAACTTTAGGGGGTTTTCTTCACAAAATGAAGAAAATTTGTGACACTAAATCTGCAATAGTAATACAGATAATTCTATATTCAAGAATAGAAATATAAAACAGGCATTTCTGCAAATGAGTTATCAATTTCAAGAGGTCTCAGAAACATGCAGGAAGCCAGAACCAAGGGTTGCAGCAACATTTCTGCAATACTGCTCATCTTTGAGGTAGAAAGTTTTGCTTGTAAGAACTCATGGGCAGAAGTGCTGCTCTAATTATCACACATTTCCAAGAAAGCCAAATAATCAGGGACATGTGATTTAGAGACTGGACTGTTGGCTGACCAAAAGACCATGCTTCCACCACCCAATTTAAGGAAGATTCTTCTGATGTCATTTCTTCTGGAGAAAAAGATGCTACGGTGAGGCTGAGCTCATAAAAGAGGAACAAGAGAGACTGATAAGGAGAACATCAGTGGTCTGAGTAGCTGTCTCTGTGTGAAAGGCACTTTCTTGGGGCATATACCTCTACTGTCTGCAAAATGCTAAAAAGATAGTAGTTTATTTTCAAATTCTTTCTGCAACTCTCCTTCTTTATATGGTTTTCTCATTATCCTTGGTCGCAACACTAATCTGTAGCAACAGGGGAATAATTAGGACTCAAGGTGTTCCACAGTACCTTTCTGACCTAGTAAGACTTCAATTCATCTTGGAAACAAGCTTACCCATAGTACACAATGCTTTTCTTACTGCTGTTGTTGGTATCTTCTGTACGGCAGAACTGCAGATCACTAGTTCCATCCTGCTGATATCCATCTCACTGCTTTTGCCATTTGTTTACGTAGGTAACAGTGTGGAGAATTTACTCAAAACAGCAACGTCCATTCAGTAGTGCCTGAGTCTCTAAATACGAATAACCACAATGGGCTAGATCTGGCACCCTAATTTACATAGTACTTTATGCCACAGTTAATTCAAGTTACATTTTTTCAGTGGCATGTTATAAATGAAAATTTATGCATACATATTTGGACTCTTTGATCCCCCTGGCTTATACAGCCTTACCTAGACTTATATAAAGCAAAACAGCACTAGGAAGAAACCCTGACAGAGATATGGCTAAGATCTAGGTGTGGCATGGCGACAAACACATGGAAAGATAGGTAAAATTAAAGACAGATTTGCTGGGACTCAGCTCTCCACCATATGAATGTTTTCCTAAATAATATGGAACAGTTCCAGCAGGAGAGGTTGAGTAACACACTCCAGAAGAGCTGATAGCTCAGTGGGCATGGGTCACTTCTGTGATGCATGTTTCAAACTCCTCAAATAACTTATATAAAGTGAAGAACTGAAAGCCTGGTCTCTCAGGTCCCCAGTTAAGTGCTCTAACCATTGGATTACTTGCTAGCTGAAACTGTCTGCTGTCTCCCTCCTCCCCCTTTTATTTACTTTCGCGAGAGGTAGGAGGGAATGAGAGAAACTTTCAGGAGTTTGGTTTTATCTCAAAACCTTGAAAATCACTTATTTGGTGTGGGAAAGTCAGCCCTAGGACCTGACAAACTTCTTTTCTTTCTCTTTGAGGATTAACACGCTGGAATAATGTATCACAAACAGTTCTGACAGCAGGGCTAGTTCATTTATGCCAGACAATCCAAAGCAGAAAAGGTACGTTTCTTTCTTGAGTTTTAGTTTGTTTGTTTTAAGGAAAATTTTTCTCCTCGGAATGTCAATTAAAAATATTCCACACATTTCCCCATGCACTTAAAGGAAAAGCAGTCAGTATCCTAAGACTTTACTGAAGGCCAGCATTCATGAGTACAGAGTGTGTGAAATGAGTGGAAAAAGATATCACTCAGATTTCTGTGGAAAAAAAAAATCTCAACTTTCATACCATTGATGCTACCAGCTTCATGTAAGGAAGCTGGAAGTACTAAAGAAAACACAGTAACTCATAAACAGCCTGGTTTAAACTAACACAGACAGATGTTCTACTTATTTTGGGAGCATCAACTGAAATAAAATGCTGAATTATTAGTATTTGAGATTGTTCTTTATAATGCATGCCATAATCTTTTATTCTTTAGTTGTACTGTCTCAATGTTATATGCATATCTGAGTAGCTGCCTTTGGAGAAGGCACAAGACTTCTAGCTTGACGGATGAATGGAAAACCTAAAACATTATCAAAGGAAAAGGGCTATCACTTAATTTCATAGAAAAAATGGATTAATATAGCTTTTGCCAAAGTTGGGCTGACCAAATATTCACAAATAGCAATGGCAGCAAAATAGGTTTGAAGATCCTGCTGTGATCAAAAAGCTTACAGATCCAGGACTTTCTTGAAGGATGGATGAAAAAAGAACTGTTAACCACTGATCAGTCTCCTGCGAAGCATGCCAGGTAGACAAAGTTTCCCCTGTTATCCAAGGAGTATTGAACTGACAAGTGGAGCAAAGTATCATTTACCAAATATGGACTTGCAGTGCAAGGAGATAAAAATGTGGGAAAAGTGTCCTAAAAGGTGTCAAAAAACATTAGAAGTTTCTGCTGGCTGGATGCTGATGATAAAAACAAACATCATTTTCTTCTGAAAAGCATTAAAGCACCTATTTAAATATAGAACACTGATTAGCTAAACACCTTCAAATAAAAGCAGACTATTTTTTCTTGGATTAATTCCAAAGCCCTTGCCAAATTCTGGTTATACAAAAATCAGTCACTTTTGAAGGACATGAGCACAGCAGAGTTCTGTGGGATTTGCAACATGGATAAGGCTATTAATCCATTAAATCCGTTTGCCTGCTGCTGAGAGTGGCCAATTCCTGAGGCTTTAGAGAAAAGCAGAAAAAGTAAAAGAAAAACGAGCCACCAAGAACCCAACATCATCATAAGGCACCTAGTCAATTGTATAGTTCTATACATATTTATTTATTAAGATTTATAAACAATAGGAACCCATCCAGTATTCCAGGAGCTTTCATGATAATTTAAAACTCACAATGTCAGACTGCAAATTCTGTAATATGCTAAAGTAGACACAAATAATATACTCCAAAACTAAAAGAAACACCATTGGAAAAATAAAATTATGAATCAAGTAATGCCCCCACAGATAACATTAGGGACCTTTTCTTAAGGGATGGAGGGGAAAAAATTGAATTCTGCTCTTATTACTATTGGATTATCAGATTACATACTCAGGTAATAGATAATGTAGCAGTCTCATATATTAACAAACATAGGTAAAACATATGAAAGTGCTGTCCATGCAGAAATTACTGATATGTCATATCTTATCTTGAATATTTGATGGCTCATATAACTTTTCAAGACAGATACATCTCCAAGAATGCCACTAATACTTCAAATATTTGAACATCTTCAATAGCTACTATTAAATAATAAGACCAGAACATATATCCTACAGCATGCAAAAGCTTGGGTTTCTCCCTCATCACCTCAGACTATTTTACATAAATCTTAGACATTTCAGAAGTTCACTCTTCTGTTCTAGGTTCTGAAGCTTACTGAAACTGGTACTAATATGTACCATAAACACTTTCCATAAACAATTCTAAGAGAATGCAAAACAAGTGGCAAGCACAAAATACAACATACCATTTGTTTGTGATGGCTTCACACATTCATCCCAAATACCTGTCTGATACCTTTGCATCACACTGCTAAACCTTCCTCCCACCATGCAAGTGTATTTTTTTCTAGTCCAATTTCATACAAATACGTCTTTGATATTCTGGCCTGGGCCAATGAAACTGAAGCATGTGCTATAAATATGTGTTACTTAAAGCAATGCATGTAAAAAATTGACAAATAAAGCACCATACTGCTAATGTGTAAGCAAAGCATTGTGGAGAGGAAACAAAGAATGAGTTACAAAATGTTTGAATTCTATACGCACATAATAATATATGAAATCAAATCTCCACACATTTTACAGAAATGCAACATTATGATGCTGCTAGTAAATAAAAGCATTATGATCTTTTCTTAAAGACAAAGACTATGGCACCACTTGTATTTGGAGCGATTTCTAGCACCATGACCAAAGTTTCTCATTTATACACTATCATGTTGTATCTTAATTATCTGTGTACTGCTTTAAACCCAGACTGAAGGATAAAATCACTCACAAAATCGCAGGCATACAGCTCATAACAGTATGGAAAATTCTGTAGAATGATATATACATAATGCACCTGGACTAGAAGTACATCATCATTTGAAAAATAAATAAATATGGCAACCACATAGGGATCCTTCCTGAAATACTTTTTCTGTGCTTAGGCAAAATTCACCTTGACTTTAATGGGAGACAACATAGCCACAATTACCATAAAAGGTTAATACCGCAAATTACAACTGCAGAAACTTGCAATTCTCTCTAAACCACACTAGTTTTTCTGCTTTGCTTCTTTACAGTGACTTTTTCTGTTTTGCTACAGAAGAGAGGCACACTGAAAAAAGTAGCAGAAGACTGCTAGCAAGTTTTCACTATTTAGTACACAACTTAACTACTATTTTATTTAAAGCAAAATGGAAACTCTCACCAACTAAAATGAAGTTTTCTGTGGATATCACACTTGACAATGATATTTCTCACTGTGGTAACAGCAAGTGGGAGCCTTCCTTAGTAATCTGTCTGATCATTTACCCACTCACATGTTGCCCAGCAACTAGCCATCAAGGACCTATACTTAGCCACCCCCATTTTAATCTTGGAAAGGCAAGTTAAAATTACTATGTGAGTAACCTCTTCCTGATGAGATGTATTTCCATTTTCATAGCTGCAGAAAGGAAACCATGTGATTGGAGAAGCCAGTACTTTCAGTCTGTGAACAGTTCATTTTCCCTGCCCTCATACTGACCCGTTTACTGACTGGCTACTTAAATATTATTAGGTGCTGTGGAATATTTAATCCATAGTAATAGAAACAAACAATTGTGACTTACCTTCTTGAATCATCCCACAGCACACAGTAGGGATTCAATGTACCCTAAAAAGCAAGCAAACAAAACCATTAGTTACTGGTATGCAAAAGGTATATCATGCTTGACTTAATAATTTATTCTGGTCTCCTCCTGTAAGATTATGCTTATATCCTGGTGAATCGGTACCACTGAAATTGCAAAAGGTAAAGGTTATTTCCCATGAAATATTTAAAAAATACTTGAACCTCAAAGCACGGTATCTCCTGGATTGTATCTGTTAGACAAGATAAGCATAAAGTTGTTAATTTGGTATATCCCAATAGAATTGAAATGTAAGAGTTAACCTGTTAAGTCTTGATTTGACCAAACATTTCTGGGTGTGCTCAGAAGTGGAACTTTAGGTCCCTGGAGAACTTGGATGTTAAAAACAGTAATGCCTTTAATTTTAGGCATATCTTGGGCAAAATGGCTGGATGCTGAGATTTCAGATGATCCCACATTCGATACCTATGCACTTTTGTCATTCTGGGCTTAAATTAGCAGAGATTTTTTGCTCAAAATATTTTTTTTCATGAGCTCTACCATCCCAGCTCCAATCTCTTTCAAGTCAGTGGAAGATTTCTGACTTGATTTAGTACTGGATAGGAATCTTGGTTTATTACACACCATGAAACTGTGGGTCAAGTTTTAGGAAACTGAAATTTCTTTATTATTGCTCTTGTTTATTTTCCTGCCTATGAAGAGTTAAGACAAAATTAAAAGCCAAGTTTTAGTCCTAATCCTATAAACCTTCCTTTAACAGAACTCAGATTGATTTAGTAGCCCCTGACTAACTAAAAACTACAAATTATATTCCTTTTCATCATAAATGTTGGATATTCACAGAACTCAGAGCTATATAAATACATTAGCTATAAAATACAGAATGACAACACATATTCAATAAAATCACAAGCAATTTGAAGAAGAAGGTGGAACAAACTATTTTCTTATGTCTAGTATGTAAAGTTCACATAGACACAAGACACCCCAATATCATTTTATTTTGCTCTATTTATAGAATAAAAAGATGGCAACCTGTGAAATAAAACATCTATTAAATATTTGAATTCTTCCACCTACATCTTTATCAAAAGATAAAAAGGTCCTTCTGAAGAGGCCTGTAACAGTTATTTAAGGAAATTTTGATCCTCTACTTCAGTATTTTGCTGACTGCATTGAATTTTACGAATAGAGTATAAACATTTAAAACCAACATATACTTATGGCATTTTATATTAACACAGCACTGTACAAACATAAATAAAGGATGTTCCATTCCATGAGGAATTTATATTATAAAAAAGAGGAGGAGTGAAGAGGGCACAGGACAAAGCATTGAATAACAGGCACATAAAGATTCAGAGACCATGTCCTGCATCACTAGCCAAATGTGTTCAGCTACGTTGATGGAAGAAGAGATAGAAGAACAAGACTTAAGAACAACAAAACAATGTTGCAGAATTAATCTTTTTTTTTTTTTAAGGGTATTAATTTGTGTCCTAAGGCTATGTGAAGAAATCCATCTCCAGGCAATTTGATATAGCCACAAGCATATTTAAAAGGTACTCCTATAGCTAAATTGTAGTAAGACGTTGCATATCTGAGATCTGCTTTTCCTAGAAATGGATATTGGACAGTTTATGGTAGCTATTCCCACAGTGCAAGAAGAGAGAATTCAAAAATGCTTTCAGAAAAAGTGACAGGAAAAAGAAGTTCCATTCTATAAAATTCCCCAAAACAAGGAAATAAGAGTCTTTGCAGAAATCTGAAACACAGTAAAACTGTGTGGCTGTCAGATCACAAGCTTCACTGTTCGGAATGGATCCAGATTAAAAAATGCATACGTTTGGCCATTGCAGTTATTAAGGAAGGATAAAGCAGGATAAATATTACTCCGATTCCTTAAAAAGGTCTTGTATGAGGGTTTGCATTGCTGGGTGCAGATGCTAGCAAGGGCACAGCAGCCTTTCAGAACTTACTTGTTTGATATCTAGGTCAAACACCCTTCAAGCATTGCAAGGACCACAAGAAGCCTGTCTTCTTGTTTTCTTCTTAGCCTTTAACCTATTTATTCCCTTTTTCACTGTATTTCTGGGTCTGGCCTCATGGCAATATCTCCTCATCCTGCTGTTGATGAGCCAACCCATTCCATGAGGGCAGCAACCTTTCATCACAGTTCTTGCCAGTTAATCACTTAGCTGCAGCTAAGGAAGCAGCTACTGTGTCTGCTAATGTTTATGACTGTTTCAGTATAGATTTCTACACCAAAATACAGGGCTTGGATATACTCAACATAGACATACATGTGTGAGTGTGTGTATATATCTCTGCCTGGCACATAAAACTGAACTTTCAAGATGTGATTGGCAACTTTGAAAGCCACACAACACAATGACAACTGTTTTCAGTTTCATCAAAAGCTTGATGTCCTGTGCTACTGCTGGCTTGCTACTTTAGCGTCTCTTGAGTAAATGTTCTGTGAAGTTGAAAGATGATAGTTCATATTCTCTCTAGAGCAAACAAAGTTCTGTTTGCGCAGTTTTTAAAAGATGACTTTGGGGTCTCTTCAGTTGAACTACTGGAAAGTGTGATCACATTCATCAACATGTGGCCACAATGAATAAGAATAAATATAATGTTTTCTAAATAACACTTTGCAACCTACATTCCCACTATGGTCAATTCTATATTATATATTTGAATTTATCTGTAAATCCAAATACCATGCTATATTCCAAATATCATATACAATTGTGATTTACACTTCCTCCCCAAAATAACCCTCTGTTTTTATTAAAGGACTAATTTTAATATAAAATGCAGCAATAATGATAAAATCTTGAGTATATAAATATTTTAATTTTAAGTTTAATTTGAATTAAACTTATTAACTCTTATTAAATGATCATATGTCTCCACATCTTTTTTCATAATCACTTAGCTAACATTACTGAATTTAGTCAATGGGTAGGGAGGTAAAAGAACAAATGTGCGAGCATACTCCCATATATGAATAAGCATACTTAGAGGTTGCTTAAAAATTAGTCATTAAATCTATTTGCTTACACACCATTCTGAATAGTAAACAGCATTTCAAGACCAAAGGTTTGAAACGAACAAAAATAACAACAAGAAGAGGCATTCCAAGAAAAGTAAATGAAATAGAATGTCTCTATTTTATTTTCCGTTTAATAATTAGTCATGTTTAATTGGCATCATGATTAATCCGTGAGTCATTAATATATAATGTTCAAAATCTAAATGTACAGTAATACTAGCTTTACCTTACTTTTCTGCATGCAGAATACAATGACTGTTGCACAGTAATATATTATAATTAAATGAAGTTTTCTTTACAGATGAGAAAATTATAGCAAAGAAGATTAGAATTAGATTCAGTCTCAAAGTAAAGAAAACTCAAACCTATAAAATAATATGTTTATACAGCTACAGCCCTAGTTCTTTAAACCACAGTCCCATGATGGAGGCTAAGATGTGAATAGAAAATCATTAAGCAATTAAAGATATTAAAATTGTAAAACTACTTTCCATTCCCAGACTTTTAGACCAGTATTTTGTAACTGTATCTGCCCAGCCAACTCTTATATCCAGTTAGAGCCACATGGACTTCTCTGAGATCTTACATAAACGTACTATATATATGTGTGTATATGTGTGTGTGTGTGTATATGTGTGTGTGTGTGTATATGTGTGTGTGTGTGTATAAAGTCCATTTTTAGGTTTAGGAATTTGTTCCAAAATCTTGATGCCTGGATTAAAGTATAGGACAAAAGCTGAGCCAAAAGACAAAAAATTGGCTCTGGAATCTATTGACAAGGTTAGTCCTTGACATGAACTAATACAATACTCATTAATATTCTTTTACAGAAAGGTTGATAAAGCCAGGTGGTGACTGATGTCTTTAAATTGCCTTTTTAGACAATGAAATTTCATCTCAAAGATTTGTAAACTTGGTAAAAGCCTCTTCTGTAAATTACTCAAATTGATTAAAAAAAAATTCTGACCCCTCCCCTTTAGAAATTTTCTAGAATTTCAGATTGTGGGGACATTTACTCAACCTTTCTTTAGTCTAGTCTTGTTTGTGTTGTGCTGTTTTTAAGAGCTTGTGATGGGGTTATCAGTATTTTAAATGCTGACACACAGCTCACTATTATTATTATTTTTATTTATTTATTTTCTATGACTAATGACAAAAGTAATTACAACCTTATTCTTTTCCTACCGTCTACTCCATAGTTTTCCAATCAGTCATTCCTATTTTGAAGACAGAAGTCATACTCTAATATTCCTTATCTACAGTCCATGTGAGTAGCTCCACAATCATTGTTAAAATAATGGAAATTAAAATCTGAAATTGAGAAATACCATAAACTCTTCTCAATATCTGAGATCAAAGCACATGTTTTATTTCAAAAAGGGTCTTTTTTTTTTAATAGGTAGGATTAATTTGTGATCTGCATCAGAATATACACCATTATGTTTTTAGTGAAATTTCTGTTTCTGACAGGAACAAAAGTTATCCTAGAGATTGTGATTTGCTGTTAATATATGTGATATAACTTAGGCTGGGGAAACCCCCCCCCCCTAAAAACTCCTAAAATAAACAGTGACAACTCTAAAAAAACCTCCTCAATTCCTCATCAATAAACTTCTGGTCTTATTGAGAGGTACTATAGGTAGGAGTCAGGGCAGTTTATATTCCTCCACTCTTTCTTTTTTTCTGCTTGACTTTTTAATAAATAATCAGTGAGATGTTCTTCATAATATCTTTTCCCTGGGAACCGAATGGTGGACCATAATGACGACTGATGGCAAAATAGACAGTCTCTTCCAGCCTGGAGTAAAATGTGAATCAAAGATCTAGAGTTCAAAGAGATTCCATCATACCTTTGCCGGAGTCACTAATCCAAATTTGCTGCTGACTGAAACATTTGGAACTCCGCATACTCAAGCTGAATTGTTCCTGTGAGACCATTTGGCCCACTGACTATAACAAAAAGTCATAGCTTTACAGCCTTTACCTAACAATATTATTTACTAAAGATTTAATAGCTGTTTCTTCTCTAATTGTCTCTTTATGACTTTATTTAAAGTAAACCCTAACTCTTAGTAATATAAAAAGATAGAGTTCATATTTTATGCCTTCACATAAATTACTCTAAAGTCTGTTATATACCATTCTTTCCTGGATGTCTACGTGCTGACAGCATAAAGAAAGAATATTAATCTTACTGTGAATTTTTTCATATCCAATTCCTCATAGCATTATTTTTTTCAGATTCAAAACATTTTTAATATGACACTACAGGATGAAAAACACAGAGTTAAAAATGCACAAAAATCCCTTAAATTTATAAAAAATCCAAGCTAAATCAGAACGATAGCACTTTTTCAGTCTGCTGCAAGATGTTAGGTACAAACAGGCTTTTGAATATAATGTAATGAAAGAAAGAAGAAGAAGAAAAGGCCTGAAGCACTATACGGCTCTATGCCCTACACAGGGAACAAAAGGTTAAGCATTCAGCACCGTACTACATTATCAATTGTATCCATCAAAGCAGCTAATGGACAGTTTTCTATAGAAATTGCTGTTTAAATGAAAACCTCAAAAATCACAGAATAATTAATTTTGTTCTACATATACACATGCATGAAACAAGCATACATTCTCTTCAAAATTTATTAGAATTTTCCTGGGCTTATGTTTTAGCAATTAAACTGGATTTTATTAAGAGATATTTAAAACAACTCTGCTCTTTCTCTCATATGATCTGATAGGTACTCTTGGAAATGCATCTCCACCATCTTTGTACTTACATTAGACAGATGTGCCAGTTCTATCTCTAGAAAAGAATCCGTAGTTTTGGGTTCAGGTCGTATAGTGACAACGATGATTTTTGAATTAATGACTGTAAAATTCCTGAAAAAATCATGTAAAAAATGTAAGATTTAACTTAATAGCATTAAATGAGGCTGCTGATACTACATTAAAAGAAATATCTCATGGATATTTTCAATGACTTTCTGTGCCAAATATTTAGTGAGAAAATATACTTGTTTGGAAGTGGTAAATACTGTCGCTAGTTACCAACCATACCTAATACATTAAAGATTGAAGAGCAACAATGATAGCAAAAGCGCCATTCTTCAAGTGTGATTTACTAATTATAAAGGCATATTGATGATACAGACATTCAGGCAACATTTAAATACATATCATTCACTTCTCTCAAGGTAGACCTGCTAGTTGTGTTTTATGAGAGACAGTCATTTTTCTTTCAAAGTGCTGTGTTGGCTTTTTTTCTGACCGTTAACTGCAAAAATCTGAAGATGGATGAGTGCCACGGGAAAGTCTACAGATCTGTTGGTTCTGTGCTGTTTTTGTGAAAACAAAAACAAAAACAAAAAACACCTGCTCCATTTTTGGAAAAATCATTGCTTTTGGTAAATGAATGGGCAACTTCATCATCTAAATATTTTTTAATCTATAATTCATAGTTGTGCCCTGACTGAAATCCCACTGAAAACAATCAGAATTTCTCACGGATGCCAGACTTGATTAAGTGTCATGTTATGGCACATGTTTACCCACAATAATATTTTTCTGTTAGTTTTCTCTAATTCATCACCCAGCTCTCTTTTTAGGTAAAACATCTATCAGTATATTTTCTGGCTGCCTTTCTAGGACAGATCTAGTATTTCCAAGGCTGTGCTAATACAGGCATAAAGAGATGTTGACATGATGTTCATGTCTGTGATCCTTGCTTCTTATGACCCCCTCAGGCTTAGAACAGTCACCAGCTACCAGACTGACTGTTTTTGGTTATGATGTTTCCATTGCATATAATGATGCTTTCAACAAAAACACTGTGCTGATCGCACAAAAAAAAGGATGAAACATCACAGAAAGACTTACTCACAGGTAGATATTATTAATCAAAGAAGAATCTAGGTAGTCTAGATGTAATTATAATACACAGTATCAAGATTTTTTTTTTTTTTGCTTTAATTGTTTATTTTCTCTGGGGAAATGGTATTTTGGAGAGGATTCCATGTTGTTGGATCACCATGGCTACAGTAATAGAAACTTAACTCAGCAGAAAGCACAAGGAATTAAATGATTCTTTTGGGGCAGGGTGAATTCTAGTCCAATTTTTCTCCAACAAATCATATAATGGAAAAATAATGGAAGAGGCTTTCTATTTGGTTTAATTCCTGTTTCTCCACTTTGTTTGTACTCAGTTAAATCTCACACATTTATTAACAAAAACTTCTCTCTCTAGCCGACTAGCATGTAATGCTGGGCAAACTTTCAGTGCATTATGTAGAGGTGGAGAAATGAAATTACTGCTAACCTTAATGCATTACAGTAGCTGAATACCCATAAATATTTCCAAGTAAGGCATAATTAAAAAAAAATGAAACAAAACTCTACATAAGGACAAAACAGTTTTTCTCTAATAGGTCATAATAGGTGGAAATAGGGCTTACTAGTTATTAACAGATTTCATCTATTTTGGAAATTTACATAAGTGAATTGCTGATACTTATGTACTTGAACACAGTAAATCTTTGTGACTGATTAACTGCCGTACCTAATTCTGGTACAGTTCTAATGGTTCTTGGTTGAGATCCAAAAGAGCATTTAAAGTGCCTAGAGTGCAACTTAGGTATATAAATTTTGCCTAGATCTCATAAAAACCCTGCCTAGCCAGTTAGGTTCTCAAGAGTCCCTAGAAGACTTTTTCACCAGAAAATAAATGTAACTGCCTACACCGCTATGAAATGATGTCTGTACCTCTCACTGCTGTCCTGGCTGGGCTGAATGCCTAGTTATATATCTGATATTTAGCCATTTAGATTAGTCCCTGGAAGAATGTGATCTGGTAAGCATATTCTAAACGCACATAACACAAAAGATACCACTGAATTCAGCTCAAAGCATTGCAGTCACAACAATTTCCTTCAGAACCACTACTGCCAGTGGTATTTTTGTTGAAGACCATTTTTTGTACAGAAGCTTAGTGCTGAGAACACTTTTTTTTAGCAATTTAAGTAATCAGCTTCTACAAAACTTTCCTGGAGGCAGAATATGTGGGTTGCAATCCCTCTCATGCTTGGAATGACATCTCACACTTCCCGTGCAAGTGCATTATCTTATAGCTTGCTATATGACAGGTAGAGAGTGACTTCACCATTACCTCTTTCTCCTTCATCCATCTTTTTTAAGAGAACAGTGAGCCTATCACTGATATCTGAAAGGACAATTTAAGTATCTAAACCCAGGAAACTGTTTCAAGCTTCACAGAGCCCTGATCAGATCTGTAACTAAATGCTTTTAAGTCTGAGAGACAGCCAAGGCTTCAGAAGTAAATTTTTGTTGGCATTCCCTACAGGCAGGCTTAGCTGTCCGAAACCACTCACCTGCTGCCTGCCGTCATTTGTGAATTCTGTACTAACTCTTCATTCATTGAATAGAGGATGTGCTTTTATGGGCTGGGAGCTAAGCAGTTAAGACGGGCAATTCTCAGTATCACCTTGTCTCTTGGTTACCCTAGATCCAGGGCCTTGATTTTACCCATAGCTACATAGTTTCTATCCATAATGGAACTGTGTTTCTAAATGAGCACTGACTTCACATTCCAGGATTTTCATATAATTTTTTTGTATAAATCATTTTTGTAAAATGCCTCCTGACATGTCATAAAAGACATGTTAAACTGGAACCTACAAGAAATCCATGCTTAGAGTAAATGTTATGATGAATGATCCATTTCTTGATTATTAAAAAAATCTAAAAATCTAAAAAAATCTTGATTATCAAAAAAACCATTATCTTTAATGAAATGACTTGTATGAGATGGTCTTCCCCTGACTGTCCAGAAAAGTGCATATTAGGGTCAAATTTTGAAATTGGTTACTCAGAAAATAGATTAAAATTCTTGGGAATTATGGTTAAATAAACCCTTGAAGATTCAAGATAACAAAGTTACAGTGAGTAAACTCTAATAAAGAACTTTCAGAGCTGGGGTCCTAGTGTTTTTTTCACATCTGAATTTACAAAAATATTAAGAAAACAGAGTTGTTTTACTATTTTTTTTTCTATCAGGGTATTCTTTTATATCAGGGTAGATATGTTCATTCTATGTGATAGGAAATTCAGGCTTTCTTTTCTTTTTAGAATGACTTCATATTACTCAAGAAAAATGAACTTATGAATAAGGCATGTTGTTATCCCAAGACAGCATGAATGAAGTTCAATGTGTAAATGTTGTGTATATATGAGAAAAACTATGGATGCTGTAGAAGTAATGCTATGCAGTAAAAGTGGGTGCTCTGTCCTCATCTAACAAAGCACATCAGCTGGTCTAATGAAGTCTAAGGGCATTTTTGGCTGTATGGCATCTGAAGTGGATGGTTTAGGAATGAGGTTTTAGACAGGGGAAGAGAACATTTCAGTGAATTAACAGAAAAAGCAGGATGTTTGTATAAGCGACAGGAAGAAAAGCTTGCAACAGCAAAATCACTGGTGCTGTATTTGTTCTTATTTGGCAGGGGAAAAGTTAAAAACTATCTTACTGTATGGCAAAATGCAATAAATTCCACCAGAGTGCCCAAGAGATGAATTATATATAATATTTTTAGATGAGTATTACACTGAGAATTTTCTGTGAAACTAACAATAATATATACATATTCTGGGATGCAAAGGCTATGGAAATATTTCTCAGTCTATAATACTCAGAATATTTCAATATTTCACTCTAGGATTAAGAAAAAAAGACCTCTATGACATTACAAAACACTGCAATACAGCAAAGTGTGTTAGGTGTACTTTATTTACTTGTACATGGGAAGAAAATAATTCTTCTATAAGTGAGGCTAAGGTACTTTCTCTCTTCCCTGCCCTCTTTTTTAAACAGTCCTTGCAAAATTGTTTGAAAAATATATACATACTATTAGGATTATTCATGTTGCTCAGAAAGGTTTGTGCTTTTTTTTAGATTAATATAATTGCCAAGTTCTCATCTCACATTGTCTTTACAAGACTTGTTGTCAATAAACTTCATGCCAGTAAAAACAAGAAAAATCAAGCCCATACACCAAAATGTAGCTAATTTTGGAACTTGTGAAATATATTGTATAGAGTGTCCTAGATAATGAAATGCTCATTATATTCACAAAACACCTGTGTTGTACCTGATGGGGGCTCTGTGGTAAGGTGCTTTGAAAGATTTCCCCTAAAGATATATTGACAGAAATTTGCTTTCTTCTTTGAAAAGCAAAAAAATTCCCTTGTGATAATGCAGAAATTTGCATCCCTTTTAGTGCTGTTATTAAGGAATGTACAGGAATGTGTCACCACTATTCTTTTGACAGCTACAAAAAACAGGATTTCATACAATCAAATATTTATTTTTCTACAGTCCTAATGTCTGAAAAAACAGGGACAGAAATCTCATGAGAAGTGTTTAAAGCTCTCTGAATATTTAACTGCAGCCAGTAGAAGTCACCTCTTTTATCAGGTTGTCAAGTCTAACTCACGTGGACTTTGAACTCCAACACAAGCCCATCTTTCTTGTTTTACCTTGGTTCATTGTTTTGTTTATCTTTATTCTCACTATTAACATATTTGGTCAAATGCCATTTTATTTAGAACAGTATCACATAAGACACTTATCCAGAATGTTTTTCTTTTTTTAAATGTGATACATCGTGCATAGCTACCACACTTCTGGGCATTGTATAAAAACTAGATGGTATTACCTTCCTTCACATTTTAGTGTTCATTCTATACATAATGCTATTGTGGTGAAGCACTTCACTATGTTCAGCATGAATATGGTTATCACAATAATGCTTATTACAACATTAAACAACATTAGCATAAGTAATAATTAGTATAAAATCATATAGGATGATTGTTTTCCATTTCAAAAAAATAAGCAAACAAAAACGTACATTTTCCAAACTCAGTGGGATGAATGGAAAAATTTTAACATGCTCATGTTCCCAAACAAGTGTAAAATCACAAACCACTCTGAATAAAGGTTCCTTTAAAACCTGCATTTCAGTTCTAATTTTAGGGAAGAGTCTAGTGACTCAACAAATTCAGCACTAAACATGGTTGCAGGGTTTTTTTTCCAGTTCAGAGTTGTGTCTGAATGAATATTAAAATGTTTTGAATGCATTCAAATTGTTCAAAATTGTGTTGCCTTTATGCAACTATTGTTGCATAAATGATGTTACTATTTTAAAGTCATGAGATCAAATCCTGAATATGATCACCATGGGCAAAAATATCCAATGCGATACACTTCCTGATGAGGTAAGAGAAGTAAGCCGTAAAAGTTTCAGTATAACTTCAATATAAACATTAAAGAAGTGGAGGAAAGTACAGAGGCGCTAAACTCCTAACAAAGAAGAGACTAGAGGTACCCTAGAATATGTGTTGTATTTTGATATCACAGATTAATCATGGCTTTTATTCCTTATTCTCATACATAAGAGAAAGTAACAGTACTCATTTCCTTCTCTTGGATGGCTAAGAATTGGATTCAAATAATATTGAACATATTCAGAGGCAAAGTGGGATATCTTCTTATCTGAATTTCTAAAGACTTCATTTATGAATAGATAAATGTAGATTATTACACCATTATGTTTTAGAAGCTCACAAAACCTCTCTACAAGCTGAATTGTACAGAGAAATGGTCAAATTCACTGTGGAAATCAATAACCAGCTGAAAGTAGAACAGATAAAAGCAAAAAATTTAGAACTGAAATGCACTTTTTCATAGTCCATAGTACTTAATTTGCTGTACTTTTATGTCCCTGTTCTGCCCCTATTCCACTACTTCAGATGCTATTGATTCTAGTGAAAATATAGTAAGGTCTATAAATTTCACTCCTCTCAAGGATGAAATAAATGCCCTGAATGGCTTTTCTTACAAGCAAATACACAGCATTCAGTGGTTCACATTTGTTTTCTGTAAATTAAAATTATCAGCCTATGACAGCTGAAAAGGCAGAATCATGGATTGCTGTTTACAGTAAAAGGGTTTGAAAGGCATATGGCCACCTCAATGCTTTCCTCGGGTTGGCAGATTGTCTTTAAGGTCTGCCAAAAAGGGCTGAATATGATAGCCATTTGGCTGTATTTCTCCGAATATGAGAGAATAGAAGAAAACATCTCTCTCAAACATCTCTTCCTTCTCTTCCTTCCTGGCTAATTTCAGAAATTGGCACAGCAAATGGAAAGTGCTTACTGACATTTCAGAAGTGGTTGAGTTGTCACTTATAGAGTGCCCTAAGTGTATATGGCTCTCATCAGTACTTCTTGGTGTCCTGTCAGGCCATTAGACTATTGGAATTGCTTTCTACCTCAGAGAGATTTCTACCTCTTGAATTGCAGCTACTCACCACACAGCACATTACAACTTTACTGGGAAGCTTTTTTCCTTAGGACTGAGACTTTGTTTCCAATGGATTTTGGCAAAAAACTGTTGTTCTTCCACCCTTTGTTTCAACACTTGAAATTTTGATTAAATAGAGTGAGGGATCCCATGGCTTTCTAATTATTCTGAATTCATTGGCAGCTATTGTGACATGATATGCACCAGTTTATTTTACAGCAAAAAGACATTAGTAGACCAAAGGTGCACAGGATCATGTGAAGTAAGCTAATATTAATGAACCATGAAATGACCTAACCAGTAATTTGAGAAGGGGGAAAACAGTTGTTTCCAAATTGTCTGTCAGCAAGTCCAGAAAGTAAAAAGCAAAACAAAAGACCTTCTTATTTCTTTATGTATGTGTATGGCCCTCATAACTGACATACCATAGTTGTTCAGGTGCATGCATGTCTTGTTTCTAAAACAGATCCTCACTACATTTCTGCTGTCCCTTCTGAATGCTGCTTGCACAGAAAAAGTACTTGGAAAACTACTAGCAGAGACTTGTGTAAAAGGAGAGCAGACTTCCTTATTATATCAGGTTATTATGTCATTACTAGATCACTTATACTAACCTTACAAGCAGTAGTTTGAAGCACAGGTGTATGGGGCCTGAGCACTAACTTACATCAGTGTACAAACTTCCAGAAAAACATTTCCTTATTTAAGCTAAATTTAGATTAGATAAAATTGGTTATTTCCATAAAAGAAATGACAAAGCATGAAGACAAGACAAAGATATATATTTTAAGTAACAGTGGATGAAAATCCCACACTATCTATATGCACTGTTCACTGTCTACTTTTATCTTGACAGTATAGTTATGATCTGAAATTTAAAGTTTAATTCATATTGTATTTACGGTAAAGAAGTTTCTTACCTTAAAGTGGGCAAAATGAGTTCTAAATTTTTGTACAGCACTGCTCCAAGTACAAATACAGTTGATTCATCTAGTTCTAAAAAGAGCAAGGAAAAACTTTTTTTTTAAATTCTGTCTTTCCCAAGAATAACTCAGCAAAAATAACTGTGAATAGCACTTACCTTTCTAGTATAAATTTTATTTTAAAGAAATTGTTATCATTTTGAATTATATCCTGGAAGTCTGTCATAAAAATGTAAAACTGTCAGGTATATATCAATAGATTTAAACCACTGAAAATCCTGTTTTCAAAAAATCCATCGTTTACTAGCATCCATGTTAGTTCATTTACTTTTATAATTAAGTATCTCTAAAGACTGTCTTTAGAGTTTAATGTGTACTGAGTAAATTCTCTAATGTCACAGATCTGCACTGCAATGGTATTTGTAAATTGGATCTGAAGCCAGAGTAATTGGTCTGCTGAGCATCATTCACTAAAAGTTAGGTCATCTGTTACGATGCTCTAATCTGTTGGAGCAGAGCAGTTACAGGAGGTACAGCTGAATGCAGAGCTGAGCTTCAAGTCACCTGACACCTCCACAGATACAATCCTATGCAGAATAACTAAGCATTGGCTCTGCAATGTAGAAAATAATGTCTTGGATTTCTTTAGCTCTTTTTGTTCAAGATGCTGAGATTAAGCCTCGTTATAACCCTCTGAGACAAGCTGTGGGTACTGTACCTCCTTTGAAGATGGATAAAATAATCAGTTCTATGTTATACAGTGGTCTGAAGAGAAAGATTCTAAGTTCCCTTGTTAAAACCAATAAAAAATTAACATGCTGATATGCTTCTTTACCTGTTGACAGAGGGGTGAAGATATTTTTTGGAATGACAACCCTGTCTTCTGAGTTTCGTGCCCAATCAACCATTCCTTTTCTTCCTTTCATGGGGAAATTGATGTCAGTTAGAACAGATGCTGCAGGAAGCTTCTGAATGCTGGCCACTAGTAAGAGCAATCACAAAATCAAATAAAACTGTGTTTCATGCTTTAAAGCATCACACAGTGATAACTGTACAGCAATAACAAAAATGTATAATAACACAATTCAAGTAAAGCAGAAATTTACAGGACATTAACTAGCACAGAAAGTATAGACTTCTATTTATTATGCAGTTCTTCTATGGATTAATTATGTGGCATTGATTCTATCACTTGTCAGCCAGGTTCTTGTTAACTTTCTTAACAGGGATTATTCAATGCACTGGCTTATACCCTGAAATTCACATGTAAGGACATAGTTTTGTCTTCAGAGCAAATTCTAAAATGATTAAATGTGACAGTAAAAGGAAGAGGATGCTGAAAATTGCTTTGGGAAACACAAGTGCTAGATGCAGGCTAATGAAGCAATAACAGAGCTTTTATCCCCTATGCAGGCACAATTTCAAGATAGACCCATCAAGGAGATTCACATATTAAAAGACCTCATTGTTTCCACACAAATGAGAACAAGGCAGTATAGCATTTGATTTCTTTTCCTTGAAAGAATAATCCCCATTCTGAATTCTTAATTATATTTTTCATCCCCAAACCCCCAATCAACGTCATTATTATATCTGTAACAGATATAGAAAAACAGAAGAAAAAAGTATGAAATGTAATAATAAGCAGCTTACAATTTTGTTTACCCATCCTCATTTTCTTTCTTTTTCTAACTCAACTATTATCTGGAAATCAGTTTTATCTTTGCTTGGAAGTCTGACTCCATGGCAACACTGTCAGTGTCTAGTAGGATTCAAACTACTTTTATGAAACTGTCAGGGCTGCAAATACTTAGGTACACTCAGAGAGATGACAAGCAATATGCCTGGAGCACTAGCTCCACTCTTTATGTAAGCCATGTTGATAATCTTTTCCTATGTAATGCTACTCCTAATCAATTTATGATGAGGTTAATGTAGTTGGAAGACTTCAGACATTAGGACTACACTTTGATCTACATAATGATTTCACTGCAAGGACTTCATGGTGGGAGTGGTGTAAACAGAAAGACAATAGGGACAGCTGTAAAAGCAATCAGAACAGGAAAATTAAAGTAGAAAACCATTATGTGTCTCATCAGTGGATTTTATTTGAAAGGAAACTCTAATTCAAATCCAAAAGAAGAGGAAAATTAAGATGTTAACAATATTAGCTCTACAAATTATTACTTGATAACTGTCTTTTAGTTTCAAATTAGACTGCTTATGTATTCTAGAATCACATTAGTGAGGCTGTACTTGAGGTTCTTTCAGGCTTTCCATTATAAAACTATCATGAGGGGTTTACAGCGCTACTAACAATCCCCTCTGGACTGAAACTGGCATATAAATTTACAGTCCTAAGGGATGTTCAGCCTTGTAAAATTTCAGGTGGTCTGTTGAGGAAGAAGTGTCCGGGTGTTTCAGAATTACTGGAGCACAAAATGGATTGCATGTTTTCACATGCAATCAGTGGATATACAGAGCATATTAACACTGTACAAATGCATTTTTTCCATGGTTACTAAAATCCAGTAAGAATTTTATTTTATTTTCAACATAAAGTTAAACCCACAGTTATTTAGTTTGCAAAATTAAATACAGCCTGTGTGAGACTGTATTGTTTTATTTGTGCAGTATTTATCTATGTATCTACCTATCTATCTAATTAGCCAGTAGAGTCTTAATATTTCACCCACCTTTAGGATGGCAGTTCCCCTTATTGAAATAGGAAATCAATGTTATTCAATGGAATTCACTCCACACAACAGAAAATCACTTTAGAACTGAATAAATGATGAGAGTCTAGGATAGTATCTCTCTGGACTGTGTCTATCTATGTATTTTAAATAGGGTCATTAATCATGATACCACTATTTAGATCCAAAGATACCAAAATATTTGTTAAGATTTAGGTGGTGAATAACATAAAAACTAAATACAAAACCTAAGTATTTGGCTTATGGCTTATACGCGATAAATATAGATATATATTCCCATGTATGGTTCAGACAATTTTTTCTATTACTCAGAAGCAGAAACCAGCCAAACAAAAGGGCCTTTATTTAATTTCACAGAAGATGCCACCTCGACATCCTGGAGACTTCCGCTTTCTGTTTAGACAAACAGAAAGCACAGCACACATAAAACAGTAATTGAAATTGATTTGCAAAAATGCTTGCTCCATGTCCTGTGAAGACTACCTTTAAGATTAGATTACAGTAGATTATTATGCCATTCTTTAGCCACTTTTTTGAGGGATTCCAAGAGCACATGCCTAATAATTTCAGACATGACACTGTCCTTTAAAGGTGTAAGAGTAGCCTACTGGACTCAGGCTGGAGGCAACAAATTCAGCCCATAACAACATGGCCAGCTGCATGCCTGAAACAACCCGACTTCTTCAGCACCATCGCAAACTGTATTTTGGTTCTAAATGTAAGCTAATATTCTTAGTGAATATTAATATAAAACTCATCTCAAAGAGATCCTGGAGCAAGACCAGCTAGCTACATTGTGAAATGAGGCTTTCTTCCTCTCAAACTCAGTTTTAATCTGCAGCATGAAAATAATTGTTTACTTTGATGTGAGCATGAAAATCAGCAGGTCTTCCAGAGAAGAAAGTATGTAATGCAGGTGCCAGTTCATTCACACGCCAGGAACTCAAATGTCATTTTCTTATATAACTGTTATACAGACAGAATAAGACAGAATGACAAGTCATCCACTTTGTATTTTATTGTATCTTTTTTATGATAGGTTTGTATTAGAAAATGTTGCTCCAATTATCTCAATCTGAATGATTCAATCCTGTAATTACCACACGAACACTTCATCTTCTCATTAATTTGGGGAAAAACAAAAATTGCACATATTTTTTTAAATTACCTTACCAAAACATTATGACCTGAATTTGTGAGACAGAACACCAGCAGATGAGAACATTTATAGGCACCATGGCAGGAGTATTTTCACTTGTTTTTGTACACACAGGAGAAGTATATATAAATACTCAGGAAATACAGTCAGTGAGAATATTAATAAGAAGGACATGTGCAATGGAAAAAATAAAAACAAAATAAAAATGACTTAGGCAGCAGATGAAAAAAAAAGGCATGTGCCGTTTTGAAGAAAAGGACTTCAAAATATAAAAATGTCCCATATACGTCATCTACAGCATATATTATTCTCTCAGATAAAAAGATGTTTCAGTTATTGGTGCAATCCATTCTACTTTTCTAATTTGATTACCTCTTTTTGGACTGTTTATGTCAAAGACATAATACCAACATGTATCCATCTTGTCACTCCTCAGATAATTCTTATGGTTTGCACATATCTTGCTGTAGACACAACTCATCAAAGCTGGTATCATATGACAGTATGGCATCATATGAAAATATCATATGACAATATGATATATATGACAATATGCTTATTTATTTACATTATGGCAATCCTTATGGTATGCCAGGTATCATTCAGAAAAATATAAGATATAGTGCTTGAGTTAATTAGGAGTGATTCTTAGGTTTTGATTTAACCACTAGCACAAATCAGAAACAAAACAGTCACCCAGAAGGCTTTTGTTGGGAGAAAACTTAGAGACAGTAAGTTTGGATGCAGAGAAACAAGTTTATGGTGTAGAATATGTTGCATTCTTTTATTTCCTGGACAGCTTCTCTTGTGGCTTCTATATACTTTCAATTACAATTTCAATATGCTTCCCAAAGGTAAAAAGAACAAGTAGGAAAAAGGAATCACATTCATGGGGCATGCTTGTATTCCACCTGTGAAGAATGCAGGAAGTAGAATATAATCTGTATTTCTTCAAAAAGCAACATCATCATAGTTCTGAATCTTTCAGGTCAAATTTATATACCTTAGATTGAAGAAGGCCTACTCTAGCTATAAGTTGGAGCACAGGTAAAAAAGGCCTTCTTTTCAGAAATCTTTAAATATCCTTTTGATGCCCAATAGTATAAATTATAAGACACAGTGGTTCAATTACACATAAGAACACATACGTATTTGATGATTCCATAATAATTATTGATTCAGAAAAACCTTTTTTCAAGTAGTCCAGTCTAATCAATTTAGTGATTGCTTTGACCGTAATGGATTCATTTTAATATCCCTTACATACACATCTCCATTTACCCTTTTTTCACTATCTTGCTGCAGTTGCAGACAATCTGTTCAATACTGCTCTACTGAAAATTTCTGAATAAGCACCTACTAACTGTTCTTACTTACTGAGTATGGCAAAATTTCTTTGGATTTGATTAATGATTGCTTGAAGGAATGAAGAATTTTCCATGACTATCCAAATGACCTGATTACACACAATATTATGGAAATGATGTGTAAGTGGTTTATTTAGAGCAGCGCAAGAGGGGTTAATTAATGTGCCAAGAAAGTCCTGAGTGAAATAAATATTGTGTAGTTCTTGTATACTAGCCCTTGTAGATCATGGCCTAGAATGCCAGAGCTAAAACGTATTGCTATGATACTTATAACCCTGAATGAGTTATAAGCAGCCTAGTGCAACTTCCCGTGTCTCTCTGACTGATCAATGTTGCTGGTCTCCAAATAATAAAAGATAAAAGAACCAAGTAAGTTGCATGAATAATCTTGCCCTTCTCTTTCCTACCCATCCATTAGCCTCCATTGTTGAACAAACACTGGTAACATTTCAGAACCAGGCCCCTGAAGAATATTAATTTGTTCATAGACTAAAACAAAACTTCAGCTCTCACAGTTGAGATTTAGGTTCTAAAACTGGATCTTAAGCCAAATTAAACAGTTGATCCCTAACCTTGTCAAAGACTGAACCAAAACCCTGATCTCAAAACCTTTAGAAAAGATGTTCAAAATCTGAGCCTGATTTCTGTAGCACTCACGTCTTTACACAACAGGAAAAAACTAGGTCTGATTCTTGTTTTGCTTAAATGGTAACGTTCTGGGTTTGTTCTGTTTTACAGCACAGTAATTATATTGATCCCTAATTTACAATTGCTTAAGATGCAGAGGAAGAGGAATTTATTATTTGATAATGCATCAGTGCCTTGACAGAAAAGGAAAACCACTTACAGAAATCTATAGGACTAGCATAAGAACTTGACTTCTGCTTAACTCTTTGTGTCAAATCAAGATAGAAGAAATCTGAATTTGAGTGAATTTCAATCACAAACAACAGAGAATGGCTATGCCTATTAGCAGCATCATTCCCTCTTTTCCTGTCCTTTTTTGACTTTCCCTCTTTTCCTGTCCTTTTTTGACTTGTCAGTTGACAGCATACTATATAAATTATTCAGCATTTAGTACACTTCAGTTCATCACACAACAGGTTTTGATTTTTCAGACAGAATATTATACTGGCCTTCTGGGTGAGCTACTGATAAATTTATTTCTGGGAAAAATAGTCATGAATAGACCTGCCATTTTCACAGGTGTTCAGAATACAGAATATGAAATGATCTTTGTGTTAGAATTCAGAATACTGAATATTTCTGCAAACCTGTCTACTAAGAAGATTCAATTTGAACCATATTTATACATTTTAGAACTATTCTCTTGACTCATCATATAAAACCTTTGTTTTTATGGAATAGATACGCTCATTCAGCTTAGCTAATACTGGATATACAGGAAACAAGGTTTTGTTTTGCTCATTATCAAAGAGCCAGATGGATATATTCAAGATGATATTCATAACAGATTTATTCTATTCACTTAAACCCCAAAAACTTCATTTTAAAGACATTCTGGAACAACCACAAACGTTGAAATCCCCTTCTCAGGGATACTAATATGTGGATCTCCAGATCTGCTGTGGACTTCTGCATCTGAGCAGGCTTGATGATCTACTTTAAAAACTTCCCCTCAGTACAAAGATAAATCCACCTTTTACCACACACAACATCATATATAACAGAAGAATTGTGCTGAACTGAGATCCTGTACGTGAACATAAGAATAACAACCAGGTAATCATCAGTCTGTGAATAATGTGCATGCAGTGTCCCAGCAGAGAGCCAACATCACACAGCAATGCTCAGAAAAGCATCCCTAAGAAATAATGCTCTCTTACCTAACAGATCTACTACTCCTTATGAATATCGACACAGAAATATTGCCTTCTTGAATTAAAATCTTGTTATGCCATACTGCTCCATGGGCAGGCAAGAAGGGGATGTCCCTAGAAGCTGACTGTGCACTGCTGTCCCTGAAGCTCACCAGCCCATAGCATCTACCCACCAACTGGTCAAGTCCTGGGCAGCAAGACATACTACAGGTAAAGGCAGAAGTAGAGACCTGTCAGAGATGTTTTTCTTAATTGGGTGCAGTGGAGATTTCAAAGTGCAAGACAGTTCAGCATAGAGCCCTTCCTTTGGTACAAAGCAAACTGTGCCTTAAATGTGCTCACTGCTTGAAGGTTAAGAACAATGTTTTAGGTTAATCAAGAAACTACCATAATAGTGGCCTCTGAACATTTCCTATATTCCATAGCCAATGCAAAGGGGAAGAGAGGTAACTGTTACCTTTCTTTTTATAAAATAATAACTTTATCACGATAAGGACCACAGAAAACTAGCGAACTCATTCCTATTTTGACCATACCAACCAGTGCAGTCCTTTAAACAATATGAGCAGTAAGTAGTACACAGGAACAGTCACATAACTGTCTGACAGCTAAATATGCTTCCAACAGTATGTAAGAAATGCCAGCAATAAGCTACCATATCAATAATACGACCAGCATAATATTTATCACAAGTTAAAAAGTAGCATGACTTCAGGCAGTGATGAGGATGCATTTAATAAACACTCAGATCTCTTCTGCTACTTATGTAATTGAATTAAAAAAATATTTTCACAGGCAGCAGGCAAGCATGTCCTTTTGTTTTTGTGTTCTTTTGTTCAGTGCCAGCTTCTGTATTTTAGGAACAGTTCAGGAGTATATTAATTTCAAAGACTCATGAAATATCACATACGCATATGGATTCTCTGAGTGGTTTCAGATTCCACATTTATTATGATGAAAAATCTGGCTTGATAAAAATAAAATAGGTAGAGCATAAGACTATAATTCTCATTCTTTTTCCAAACCTTTCTTTGCTCCAGCTATGGAAATCAAAATGGAAATTTAAAAACCAGAAGCTTGAACAGTAGTTACGGGCTTAAGAATCATTTTTATGCACAATAAAAGCCTTATTATAAAAAATAAGAGATAATCTTGAAAGATTTAAACTATTAAAGTTCAGTCTCTGAGAGAGAATTAGCATATGAAAATGGTCACAGTATCATAGAATTTGGCTATGTTCCAGATGCCACTTCAGCACGTCCCCTTAGAAAAAAAAAAATCTTAACATTTTTATTGTGTAATCATTGTTACTATTCACTTATTAACACTTCCTGTAAGATGAATATGGCTATTTGCAGCTGGCCAGTGTGGTATATAAAGAACAAAATCACTTTTAAGTTTGCAAATCTAAATCACAAGTTTGAAGAAAAGCCCATCAAAACAGTGAAAAGGTAAACTAATTTTTCATGAACAGTCAGGAGAAAATATGTCCTCATGATAAATGGAATGCTTCCTGAAATATATGGCTATTCAAACAAAAGTTTTAAACAAGACTTGGAGGGAAGCTGTACTTCATTAACTGGAAGACAATTCCGTCCTCTGGGAGTAAGGTTGAAGAAGGTGAAGACACGAACAGCTGAAAAGAACAACAGTCACGCCCAAAGAAAGAGCTTTACTATTTTCCACTCTTCTCAGCATTACTGAGCATTCATGCTACTAAGGAGGCTAAGGTCTACCTTAGCTACTCTTGCCTTGTCATAAGGCACTTCTCAAGGAAAGGAAAGGAGTAGGGTAATGCGAGACATTAGATGGATGATGATGAAGGAGATAGAATGACTTGAAATTTAAGTAAATGAGTTTAATGTTACGGACATAAAGGTGAAAAACATGGTAATAGCACAGAAAGGCAAGGGCAACTGCAACATTATTTTAGACTGACTGTACAGGGAAGATGCACAGAAATGTTTCTCAATCACTAAGGTGACTGAAAAAAGTGTTGGTGCTGGTGATTCAGGCTGAAAACGAGGGAAAAAGAGTGAGAATGAAGATGATGTTAAGGTAGTGAGCTCAGAAGATGGAAAGGATGATGAAGCTGTCATCAGAGAAAAGGAGAAGGAAGAAGAGTTGAGGGAACGAGATCATATACATATGTTTATTTATCAGGCTTAGTGATGACTGGACATCCACAAAGAAATATTAAAAAGGTAGGCAGAGAAGACTTTATAGAGGATGAGAGATCAGTGAGGGGCGGAAAAGACACTGAAATCATTAGCAGGGGATTGATAAAATATTGTCACAACATTAAATTGCTTGGAGAGATGAAGAGCAGAGGCAGAAGTAGCAAATTGGAGCAGAGGAAAGATGCCCATGGTCTAACCTCTAGGGAAATGACAACCAAATCTTATTATCCAGAAATCTAAGAAGCTCTGAACTAAGTTATTCAGCATGTTGAAAGGTAATATCAGGATTGAATTCTCAGGCATGTACTTAGAAGATTTGATGCATAAAAGCCACACACAGAGAAAATAAAATAAAGCATGTGAATCAATAAGTGCTCCTAATCACACCTTTCAAAACAGGCTAGGCATGGATCTCAATTTTATTTTATTATTGAACAGCATTTTTATCACACAAAATGGCATCTTGAAGAACTTTAAGACAGAACTATGAACAGATTAAAACAGAGAGAAACATAATTTTTTCAGGCATAAAGTCTCAGAGTGTTAATAGTATGCAAGTGGTTGATGAATCCTAAAAAGTAGCACCTGATTAAAACCCATATCCTGCAAAATAGTAAATATGGAGGAAATATTTGCAAATGGCCCTCATTTTTATAGTGTGTACTTCAAATATTTTATATCTTTGAGTTGCTTGATCTTTTGATCCAGATCCTAATTTTGTCAGTTTAAGTAGTAACTTCAGTTGTCTTTCTCAATTCAGTACATATGCTACAGTTTGACAAGGAAAGATGAGCTTAATAGGCTTTTTTATAATGATGGGTTTGCACACAAATTCTTATTTCTGAGCACGGTATTAACAGCTATAAGATAATTGATCTTCAAATCTGAACTATAAAAGGGCCACTTACTTACTGCACACTGTTAAGCAGTCTGGAGACAAAAAGAGATACTTCTTGGACCCGTGTTCTTACAGATCATAAACAGAAATGGCCAAGGAACAGGATGTATGATTAGGAACAATAGTAACACCAATAAAAATATGCCTCACTTAGGATTTTTGTCCATGTGACATGATAACATCATAGATAAAGATTATACATTGACAATTACTGTACTGAATATGAATGGTGAGGATGATGAAGGATTCTTTCTGTGATTGAAAGTACAGTGGGTGAATAGGGCTCATGACAAATATGGCACAATAGTGGCACATTGGTGAGAGAGACCAGAAAGCAACAGAATGGCTAGAAAAGGGTAGGG
Organism: Apteryx mantelli; assembly: GCF_036417845.1. Lineage (NCBI taxonomy): Eukaryota > Metazoa > Chordata > Aves > Apterygiformes > Apterygidae > Apteryx > Apteryx mantelli. The sequence goes on from NC_089980.1 coordinate 107,184,186, forward strand.
AAAAATATAGCATATCTAGAAGACATGGATATGCTAAGGTACAGATAAAGGACCAGAAGAGTCTACGAGGACAAGAACAGTAAATATACAGGTTTAGCCACCTAGAAGCATACTCAGGTGGAGTTGTGATAGGCAGCAAACAAAATTGCAGTATGAAGATATTGACACAATATCTAAGTAGACTCGGATTTCTCTGTCTCCATGCAGTTCTCTCCATGGGCCTTCCCAGAAGTATTCCAAACAGAGCAACTCAATGCTTTGTTTATAGTTTGGCTCCATTAAGATTGAGAAATCAGAAACAGATCTCAAACTGAGAAACAGGGAAACAGATTCTCAAGAAGTTCAAGCCTGTAGCTATATATACTGACAAGACAGGACCCCCCCATCTCACACTGAGCTATCTAGGAGGAAATAAGATTTGGGGTAACTGAACAGAGTAAAAACATATCTGAATATACATTTGCAAAAAGGCACAATACATAAGCCAAGGGTTCTGAGAAAAGGCAGGTTTGCTTAATTTATCCCAGATAACTGAGAACTGACTCAAATTAGTGCTTTGCTAAGTTCCTGACTCTCTAACTTAGGAGACAGAGAGAATTCAGTCACAAGCTTAGCATTTCTTGGTGAGCATCAAATCATTTTTTTAGTGAGTACCTTCTACTCTGAATTTTGTATTCACCCTGAGGACCAAGCTGTCAGGGCCCTGAGCACACCCCTTCACATCTCTACAGCTTTAGCTGCTTATGCTCAAAGTCAGCTCTGATATGATGCAGCTTTGTAACCTTAGATCAGACTGCTGTGAAAAGGGCTGCAACAAGTTGGGGTCTGTGCCCCTCCAGCCAGCAGCTGCATTCAAGCTGAGGCTCTCACCCGTAGTCTTTGCCAGCTGTGCCTGTGCCTGGCCACACACTTTGGTTATCTGAACCCTGACCTGAGGATTTGGCTTCCTGGCTTGACCTTGGACCTGCCTGAAGTCTTCACTATGGGCTTGCCTGGTGACCAGTGAACTGCTAGCTGAACATCACCACTGGACCAGATCTTGACTCTGACTCTACGACTTGACTTTCCTGGCTGAATCTCAGACCTGTCTCATCACTACAGACTTTTCTGGTGATCTGGAATCGTAGCTCGGCCTGGCTGCCCTTGGCAGACCTGCTTTGCTCTCATTTGGGTACTGTGGGACCTTGCATCTCTCAGTGAGACCACTGCACCTGCCTCACTGTCATCCTCAGCTTCTGGCTTGCCTTTCAGAGAAGCCCAGTCTTGCCACTAAATGATACCGGCAGCTGAAAAGAAGGTGCTGCAATGCCTGCTGGAAAAGGCCCACAAAACAGGCTTGGACAGAGTCATACAGAAAATCAGAAATAAAGTTAGGAAAAAAACACAGATCTCCTGTGTCTCAATTTCATGTTAGAGCCATGATTCTGAGCCTCCTCCCAGGAATTTATAACTGGGGCTTTGGTTTTTGGAGAGATGTCTAATTCATCTTGAATGCTCTCCACAGATGAGACAAAGTGGATTAAGATTTGCTTAAGGGATTGTAAAAAGTTATCTTGGGGCACTGTGAAATCTTATTGTCAGGACAATGCACACATACTTTATTTAGGTTGTTTACATCATGCATGGCACAATGAAAACTCAGTACCTCAGTGGGACATATAGACATGATCCAATATAAGTAGGAAGGAGTATTAATTAGACTGAGTTTGATTTACTTGTTCACATTGTTGGATTCTGAATTAACTTTAATAACTCAGGAGAAATATCTCAGAATTATTACGGCCATTACAATAAAACAACTGCACAATGAAGAGATATTTTTAAAAAAACATCTAACTAGAAATTTGGGCCTATAAAGAATGAGAGAGCCTGATAATTATGAACTGTTAAAAGGCCATCATATGAATCAATAAGGAAGCCTTGCTTTGAATGTTGTGCTCAGTTCTTGTTAGTCGATTCTGGTCATCCCATCTCCAGCTTTCCCTGATTCTTCTCTCCCACTCCCCCAAAACAACAGGCTTTTAATGTTTTTTGACCTAAAGCTGTGGAAGGAGAAATCAAAAAGATCCAAGCAGCTTAGAGAGGAACAAAAAACAACAGTCAAGCAAGTTAATATTAAAGAATTAGTTTCCTTTTTTTTTTTTTTTAACAGACACCTATTCTATTGGGCATTTATCCTCACTAGAGGAATAGACAGTCTGTTCCAAACTATGTCTGGATTCAGGCACCTTATACTTCCCTTTAATTTTCAGTGCAGTTGACAGTGAAAGATAGAGATGCCTAATTAAGGTGGCCTGGATTGCCTTCTAGGGTTTTTAAAAATCATGTAATTTTTTGTATATGTTACATAGTGAGCTTAAACTGAATTTTAGGGATATTGGATCAACCTTTGCCTGTGACGGAGCATATAAAAGGCAAGCACATTATGTCTGGGCTCAATGTCTAAATTAGTCATACAATCTGGTCAAAATATTTAACTCAAAATATAACATAGCATTATATCCAGAGCAGATAGGCTTCTAGTTCCTACAAGGTGAATAGACTCTGGATCCAGAGCGCCTTTTCAGAGGCACTTACAGTGCCTTCAGTTTTGCTTTTACCTGTTGTAGAGAACTACCACATTGGACAGTGAATCTGTAGAAACTTCCATGCACAAGAAAACATTTTCTTTGCTTTTCCTAAGACACAACAGATGCCATCAAAGGCAGCCATCACTCTGCCTCCTCGGACATGCCAGTCCCTAATTCTGAATGCTTGTCTCTGCAACTTTTCCATTACTTACATGAACACCTAATATGACTCACTGTCTCTTTGGTACTACATCCTATCTACAACCTATTTTCTGCTACAGTTATTCCAATACAGATTTTGTTTCTATTGCTGCTGTTACTTCTTTAATTTATCGTGCCTTTCATTTCAGTATGTTGTTGAAATACATATTAAGAATAGGAGCCCCCAATGGAAAACATACTGCTCTAGCTAACCATCCCTTGTTTCCTTGAAATATTGCCTTTAGGTAAAAGCTCTCTATGGATAAAATTCCATTCTACAACATGCAATACTCCAGAAAACACAATTATATCTATGATATAAAACTGAAAGGAAGAGTTTTCTACAGACTCTTTGCTCATGTTATGATAAAACCTCATGGTTAATTCTTTTGAAATGAAGTATCATGAAAGTGGAGACTTAGCTTAATATTAAATATGAAAATAGGAGGCAGGGACGGTATTTTTAATTTCTACTGAATGATAGCTTTTGAGACACAACAGCAACAACAATAAAACACAATTGCTTCCATTAATTTCCACTACCTGAAAGCATTAACCTCAAGAGTGAGTGAATTTACATGCCAGACAAGCTATTAATTTACAGAAGACTTCTGTATTTTCTGTTCCAAAATAATCTATATTTTCAGTCTTGCAAAAAACACTGCACATCAAGGATTCTACACCCGAGCCCAGTTTTGCTATTAGTGCCATTTGGGATTGCACATCAGATATAGCCAGAAAAAAGTACTTGCTTTCCTATAGTATTTGATCATGTACAAATTATAATATAGAGTCAAGGTTTCCCAATAGAAATCATTCCCTGGGGAACTGGACAGTTGAAAAGTGCCATTGTATTTTATCTTTTTCCCCACCTTAGCCTGATCATAGTATTGTTATCCAGTAAACAGTATTTTGCAGGATACAGGAAAGAAATTGCTTTTTTTTCCCTTTAGTTATTTCTTCTCCTCTGTTGTATGTAGTTTTTACTGTGCTATTGCCTTTATAGAATATTTTCAATGTACTAAATTGGTTTTCTGTCCCTAATCCCAAAGCATCTAAATGGTGCTTTATTGGAAACCAAACTAACTGCACTCTGGTGGCAAACATTCATAAAAAAATTTCTAAACTGAACCAAAGAGGAGCAAAGTTAAGGGTCAGTATAAGGATGCTCAGTTATTTGATAATATTTCAAAGCAATAACCTTTTGCAGAAGCACCAGTATGGAGAGCATAATCTGGACGTATCCTGATGTGAACTGTGGCTGCTATTTAAATCTTGATGATTTAAACATTTGAGGTCTACAGTTACACTATATATTTTGCAAAAGGAGAGATTTCATTTGAATGGTAATAAAGCATTCTCAAAAGGTGCTCAATGTCATCATTCAGTAAATGAGACTTCCAGTGCATGCACTGAGACAACATACTGGTTGGGCTGCTTAGACCAAGAAAATAATTGGACATAAAAAAACCTTATTCCCAAACCACACACCAATGTTCACATAAACATTAAAACAGGAACTGATGAGAACTGAGCGTAAGCAGTATAAGAAGAAAAATCAGTTAAGTGCAACAGCTAACGTAATTGCCTTAATAAGAACAAATAAATTTCATTATTCCACAGTGTATATAAGGCTGGAGACGGACAGTATACAAGGTAGGAGAAGAGGAGATGGAAGTTCTTAAACAAAAGCTGCAATGACATTTTAATAACTAATTCCCTGGGCTTTTTAACAATAACCTACTATATTTAGCTTACATTTATGGAACTTTTATTTTGTGCCTTCGTTCCTTTTTCATTCTTTTTCGTTCAGACAGAATTCATCCTGGACCCAAATAATTAAACTGAGGACAACGATGAAGCAGCATTAGAACAGGAACTTGACCTGCCTTTTCCTGAGGAAAGCTCTAACAATCAGCTATAGAAACATTTTGGCGTTTAGCCCAATCCTCAGTATAACACAGATCTATCTACAGGAAAAAAAAATAGGAACTTCTACTACATGAAAACATTTTAATGCAAAAGGGCAGTATAGAGACTGAGTCTATAACCTAGGTTTTTTTATCATCAAGAGATTAAAATGCTTTGACTGTGTAAGACAAAATCAGATTTTGGCAACTTAGAAATTCATAGTTTGTCAGTCACAGCAGGGAGGTAACATAACTTTATTTAAACTGTTTTAATGGAAGCTTTGGTTTTATTCCAGTGAAGCATGTGAAAAGATTGAAATCTGAAAGAAAGTTTTGCAGGTTGAGCAATCCCATTTCACGCCCAGCTATAGCTAGGAGAAACTTTAAACGCTACCAAGAGCAGTGATGGTTCAGATTAATGTGAGCACAGAGAATTATGAGTTACTGGTAAAATTTTGGATCCAGCAGCTGACAGTATCAATAGAAAATATACCTATAGGAAAACATAAATAAAAATAGAAAATATACCTATAGGAAAAAATTTCCATAAAAACTCACGTCTGTGTCAGACTAGAGACACACTCTCTTAAACCATATATTAAAAAGCTTATGAATAAATACCTTGTTAGATAATTTAAAGATTTTAAAAACCTTAAACAGAGCCTACATACCTAAAAGAAGGAAAAATGCCCAAATTCCTACACAATTACTTGCCTCCTTATTTTCCAAGTTTTAAAAGAAAACTCCTAAATACATCCTTCAAGTCCATGCAGGGAATGAACACATATAATCAGCAATTTCCCTATACTATCTCATGGAATAGAGTAATAAACAGTACCAACAAACACTTCATACTCCTCCAAGCTCTCCTGTTGAATACCATATTTAAGTAGATGTAGTGCCATATTTGAATGTCTTATCCTACTGATGTGCAGTCTCTGTCATTTAAGTTTGTGAGAGGTTTGGATATCTATAATTTTAATATCTGAGAATGATTTCTAAATACAACCAGGAATGTAAAATAGATGATGCGGTACAAAATCACTAGCCATGTTTTCTAGTAGTGAAACTATTCATCCAAGAAACAGGTATAAGTTCAATTTGGCAAAGTGAAATGACAGTCATTTTGCAGAAATTCACTTTCTTTGTGCATTGTTGACTGTGAATGGAGATCATTATTTTTCATTGCCTAGATAGCAATGCAATTTTCAAAGCTAAATGAGCATTAAAAACATTCATTCTATGCTCCTGCAATGAACAATCTAAGAAACCTAAAGGCAAAATGAGACATTCCCTTTAATCGTTATAAACATATTGTACCCTCCTGAGGTAAAAAATGAGAAAGGAGGGGATAAACTTGCTGTATTTTCATAAACATTTCCCTCAAAGGCAGCAGAAGTTTTGTATGTACAGATGCAGCAAACTGAATGATTACCAATCCCTGAAGATCCAATCATCCTGATGACTGTCCCACAGTTTCTTCCCCTTGGGCAGGCCAGTCTTTTTTCATTCCGCTGCTTTATCGGAGATGAGATATTTGTGCAAATATAGGGAGGAAATATGTTTCACCAAAGGGCACCATCTATAAACATACAAATAACTTTCCAAATATTTCTAGAGATCATGTCTTTGAGATCAGCTTACACTGTAAGTCATCAGACTAGATAATAGATCTCTCTCTGACAGACTGCAAGCAACATGCAGAATTAATAGCTATCCCTTTAGTCATTTTTAAGTTATATATATATAAGTAATGCTGTTGAGTCCAGATTCTCAGTTAGGAAATCAGTATTCTTCCATTGACTTCTGCAAATTTTTACCAATTGAAAGTATGATTCTTTGGTTTTATTCCTATTTTAATTAAATTCTATTTTGTGGGATTTTACTTTAATTCTATTTAATTTTCCTCCTTTAATTTTCAGTAGGGGGTGAGTAACAGCATGCTGTAGAATTCATCAAAACTAAGGATGAACTTTGTTATTTACAGTCCTTAGTTACATGCATAACCACCTCTAGTTCATGCATAGACCCCCAACTTCAGCACTGCAGAGATGTCTGGACGCTGTTGTAATGACTGCCTTGCACAGACACACAGTCACAGGGCAAAAGGAGTCTGCAGGTGCAGAACTCAATGTTGTTATTGCACTGTGCCATTCCGGTAGCTCCCCTGTCTAACAGCAGGACTGTATTGTTGGAGTTCCTGTATACTGTACTTCACAGAATAAGATTGTTGCCTCTTGGCACTACCTTAATATGCTAATACACTCTGGGTCTGTACTTACTGCATTACTCAAAGCTACCACAGCAGCCTCTTAATTTCTGTCTCCTTAAGTCTCATTCTACTCTGAATTTGTTAAGCATCACGTAAAGGTGCAGCCATCCAAGGCAAAGCAGTAAATAAACTCAGATCTTTAACTTCTCAGGACAACATTTAAATCCACCTGTTAAAAACTGGCTTGTCATAAAACAATTGATTCCCTTAGAAAATGGCAGCTTTTAATTACTCAGGTAAAAACAGGCCTATAAGCAGAATGATTCAGATGAGAGTTTACAGAGGTAAAAATTTAGGATTGATACAAAATTCTAAAATCCATATATTTAAATGCTGTAAAAAGTTATTTACACAAATGTGTTGTAGCTACTGCTTTCTATTCTGGTTGCAGGCATTCTTTTTTATTACAGTGAAGCCTGGAAGCCTTCAGTTTTACAGTTTCCCTTTCTTTAAAACCCTTTATTCCATTGCAAATTACTTTATATAAGGTAGAGAAGGAAAACACCTATTAGATTATTCTAGTTTCTTATAGAAACCTTTTTAAAACACTGAACAGTTTATTTCAGGGTTCAGGCAAACTAATGAATTGTATACACAAAACTAACTACTGGATTATATCTATTACTTAGAAAATAGCCATAGAATTGTTATCTTTATATCCACATTTGTGAAGATTGTTTGATTAAGGTTCTTATAGATATTCCCATGATATTAGCCATGTTTTCTCTCAAGTCACTGTGGCAGACTTTTTTCCTCAGGATCACAGAGTATGCAGTTTTAGAAAAGTGAGAAAAAATCCACTCTTTTGTGCACTGTTCACAACTAAGTTTTCTGGTAATGTGAATCACTTAATAAGCTTATTTGATATCAGAAAAGAAATTGAGCTCTGGATCATTTACTTCAGGCACTAAGTCAAATGCTGCGATGAGCTAGACCTTCAAAGTGTGCATGAAGTTTTTTTCCTTTTAATCAGCAGAGAAAGCTTGAGTCTTCTGAAAGCCAACACATTCATCTGATCAAGCAATTGCCAAATCTGCCATACAGGAAATGATATGAATATATATGGTGCAGAAGTATATAAGGGTATGAAAAAAACTCCAATTGACCTTTCTCTGTAGCTTTCCTCTTCCCTTGTCTCTTTCTCTCTGAAAAGCCTATCTTTTCTGGAAGCCTTTAGCCACCACGAGATTGTTACATCTATTTCGAGTTACATATATTTTGAATAGGGAGCCTGAGGAGAGTGGCGTTGGCTGTGTGTGAGTCTTGGAAGCTGAAGGATTTTTTGAGGGGTGGAGAAAGAAATGTGACAAATGGCCACTTTCATCTAACTGAGTGTATACCCAGTAGAGAGTGCACAGGCTTGCAGCAGGCAAGACTTGGGCTATACCTGAATGCGAAACAGTGAAGATGAGGACCAGGAGCCAAAGTTACCAATGAAAAGAGCAAGGAGTAGAAGACAGAACTTAAAACTTTGAGAATATGCTGCTACAAACACTATGCTCTATCTGCAGGGTTGGTTACACTCTCTCTTCCTGAAACATTATGCAGTGAGAAATGTGTTAGTTTTGCCTGCTGGGAATGGTTCCTTGCCTGGACTATTCTCTGAACTGTGCCTGGGCAATGTTTGGGTAGGTGCTAAGAATTAAGCAGCATAGACAATTGTGGGACAATTCTCAAGCCACATTTGGCCCTTTCTGATTTATGTTTATAGATATGGTCTCAAAAGCAAGAGAAACAGCCGTTAGGGATTCCAACCAGAAATGGGAAGATGATGGGCACTGACTCTAAGGCTATTTTGAGAAGAAGCAAGAAATTAGACCACAAAACTGGCAAAAGTCCATATAACAAAAGTATGTAACCAAATAAAAAAGACTGTTAGCTAAATATTGCTTACTTTGATGTATATTTTACTAGTTATTCGAAAGCTAGGCAGAAACCTGAAGGGAATATAAATACTCCAAGAATTAAAGAGTGTTTTTACATTTAGCAGGAAAGTATTGCATTGCAAAACTGTCCAGGTTTCACTCTATTTTTCCCTTCTGGGAATTTCTGTTTGACAAAATGATCATAATTATATTAATGATTGTAGAGGTATTTACAAACAATGATACAGTACAGGGAATGATTCCTGTTCACCTTATTGAAAATAATAAATGTGTAATCTGCACAGTAGTTCCTTAAAGGCTAAAATCTTAACTTTTGCTTCCTGTAAAACATGGAGTAACTTCGTGGAGGGAGGAGAGAGATCTGAAATGAGTGGGGTTTTTTTCCCCTATACTTGCCTGATTTAGTCTTGACCTAGTTCCCTCACCCACATCATGGCTACATCCAGATTTGCATAGAAAGTATCAAGATGACAAAAAAGTTTAAACCATTAACCTTTAGTACATTGACCAAGAAAGGCCTAGAAAGAAACACTAGGTTTCATTGTTAACCAAAACACAACCTCTGAACATTTACATGCTCACCATAAATATTGTAGGTTTTTTCTTTTGCAGGCTTGTTCGAGTAATTTTTCCAATGTTTAAAAATGCCTATCATTCAAAATATTTCTCAGAATTTAAATTTGGAAGAATGATATTGAACAGGAAGTTATGGCCATTGTTTTGTTACCACTATTAGCTTTTGAGGATTTATCTGATTTCTTTCAATTCCCCACATTATTTTCGAATATACTTGTTTACCACAGTCTTTCAGATACAGCGGCTTACAGACTCATCTACCTGTTTTTGTTTCAAAGAAAGTTTATTTACTTCCACAGATCTCCAGGCCAGTCTGCGGCTCCATCATACTGTCTGTACTGTAAGATATAACTTTTGATTTTTTAAAATGCCTAAGTGGCGTTTATTATGAGTGCTGATTCTACTCTTGAATGTTTTCGTATTGCTAGGGAAAAGAATAACTACTAAATTTTTCAGTAATGGCACAATATGTTATGTGATGAAAGATCTGTAGCTGTTTTGGGCCACTCTATGGAAATTTCATTTTCTTTCATCTGACAGGTCCAATTTTCTTTCTATTGAGAGCAAATGTTGAAATTTTACCAGTTGAATTTTTATTAATCTCAAACATCCACTTCAAAACTCACAATACTAGGCTTTAGCACTACAGTGTAAGAACAAGCCAGTAATTTCATTACAAATTGAGTGTGAGTGTAAGTGTAAGGGTAAATTATTAAAATAGCTGTTTTCTGACTAAAAATTTTAGACACTTTCTTTACACTTTTGGAGAAATTAGTATCAATGTTGCTGCCTTTTTCTAACTTATTAAACACATTTAAACCCCCCCCAACCTTTTAAATATTAAAAGTAATTCAGCCTCTTGGTATATTTTAGACAAGTACAATATTTCTAGTGTATGAGTCAGTGGATCTCAAGTGTTGTTTTTAAGATACACATCACTAGCTCTGATACAAATATGATAAGCAGAGTGGACAGATTCCATTAGGATAAATAAATGAACCATGTAATTTGGAGAGGTTTCTAGAGAGTAAGAATAGGATCTGCATATCTAAATACCTTACCTAGGGAAAAAGTGAATGAACCCACAATAACAAACAGAAATCCAGCTTGCTTATTTTCTAGGATTCCCTGATTATAAAGATACATAAGCTCAGCAGGCGTACCATTCTTTGTGTGTTACAACTAGAGTAGGTACATCTTCTGAAGTCTCCTTCAGTGACTAAGATTTCTAAATATTGCTAGCTAGAAGTGGAAAATTCTCTGATACCTTCCATAAACCTTTTGGTACAAACTTCATAGATATGAACATGGAATGGAAGATCAAAGGGGGAACAACAAAGTATACAAAGAAATAAGTCAATGGACACCATTTTAAAATAATTATCTCTCCTATGGCATCCTAGACTATCCAGGAAAGCAGAAATCAGACTTTGTCTTCTGCAAATATCTGTAAAATTTATCTAAGCAACTCAGTATGAAATTCTAAATGAAAAATTATGTTAATTACCATACTGGATCAGACCACTCATCATTGTATCAGAGTCAGAGTAGCCAGTTTTAGGTAAAGAGATGACATACTATTAGTTAGAAATTGATTTATGCATGGACACATGGTTTTATACCTCTTCATTTTTTCATGTAAGATCATAGCTAGCCCCATTCGCCACATAAGCACCTACTTCTGCTTTTATTTTATTCCTCTTAAGAACTTGGCCTCATGCTCATTCAGAATTAGATGTGGTAATGGATAGGTTAGTTGAGAATCTTTATTTTTCCTGTGTGCAAGATTAAACAGAGATGTCAACCTAGTTTCTCTTTTCATTCACTGTTCTGCAGCATATATCTAGTCCCTTTTAACAATTTTGTCTCAAACTAATCTAATCATTTTAATTCTCAATCTATTTAATTTTTTTATCATTCAGCTCTGAACTTCTGTGTGTTCGCCTGTTTGTTTTTTACTCATTAAGTAGCACTCCTCTTTGCTTTAGATGCCATGAATAGTTCAAGTATAAGCTAGTCACAAGGCTGTCTTTATAGCCTGTGGACTGAACATCCAGAAGGCAATCTTTCCCCCTATTTTAGGTGCCTGAGATGGTATGAATTGCTCTCCCGAGCAATAGCCTCCCCTGACAAAAAAAGGAAGCTTGGGGTGACTTTGGCAATGAACTCTGTGATACTTCTGGTAAGCAAAACGAATCCCAGTGAATATAATCACAGCTGAAACCAACACAGCAAGTGATGGCTACTGAACATCAAAACATTTTCTGTATTTTCTTTACTCTACTCTTTTCTCATACTAACACTACTCCCTTCTCTGAGCTCTGCAGAACAGTGACCAGGGGATTTTACTGAATTATTTTATAGATTCCTATATAATGTATGGTTTGAACTACTCTCTCTTACATGCTCTGTCAATATTGAATCTAATCTGCCAGTGGATATCCTCTTCTTTTCATTTTGCTATACCCCTGAAGTTCTTGAAAGTTTTTCCTCTCTTTGACTAGCTTAAATAACTTTATGATATCTACATATTTTGGAACTGATAAGTCAAACATCAGTCTTCTTAAAAATATCATGAACAAAAATGGCTTTTCTCATGCTGCAAATTCTGTTTATTTTCTGTCATTTCCAAATAATATCCATGACAACACTTTTCGCTTCAAGACAACTTGGTGTTCTTATTAACAACCTCTTACAGCAGTAAGTTTGCATTTTGTCAAGAGAGTCTCCTTTAATCATTTCTGGCTGCTACTCCTAAGGAAATTTAAGTGACAACAGAAGGACAATTTTCCTTTAAAGAAAATCCTAGTCTGTTTGTCATAGCAACATGTATTTCCTAATATTGTTCCCTACTTTCAGTTCCACATTCCACTTTTAAGACTTTATGCTTGTGGCACTCCAATCTTCCAGTCTAGCAAATTATTTAAATTAAAGCATGAATATTTCTTGCTGGCAGCTCAGCCATCTTTTAGAACATTTCTTCGAAACTCTTAATGGTTTACTGTGGTGGGGCCCCAAAACTGTCAAAGCCCAGAGATACATCTGTTTAGACCTTTAGCTCTCCAAAGAAGTTCAAAAGGCTGCTAAGTCCAGAAAGCCAGGATTTATTCTTTGAATTAAAACTAGGAACTCACCCTTTTAAACAGAGAAAACTAAAAGCAAGCAGTTAAGACAGAACGAAAATAAAAAGGTTTATAACCTTTTCTCCCACTGCTGCTGTATTTTTGCAGGTGGGTCTGTGCTTCCAGCTAATTCAGGGTCTCTCTGAATGGTAGCAAAAGCTATTCTTTTTTCTGCACCATCTTTTCCCTGTGCCTGCTCAGCTGCCCTATGAAGAGGAGGAACAAGAAGTGGAGAAGGAAGAAGGCGGCCCTCACCTCCTTCCAGAGCTTCTATTTCATCCAATCATTTCTTAAAGGAATATAACAGAACTGAGAGCACACAAATAAAACAAATACCATCTGTTCCAGTCAGGCTTAATCAACACAAGTTGTTGCTTTTCAGTTTTTTAAGTTTTTCATAGCATATTCTTCGTCCTTGAGAGAGGAGCTAAGAGGAAATGGGCCTTGCTTTAACGGGAATGCATTTGCTTTCACTATGCTGCCTAAATCAATCCCAAAGCACAGATAGTGGATTATCTGGACGTAGAACCAGTTTCTGATGTTCTGTTAAGAAGCAACCAAGCACTGGAGTTACACATGACCAGCGAAGATCTTTAATGCACAAACAAGCCATGGTGTTAAAAAGTTTAGTAGAGGCATGGTGACTGTCCTTATAGACCTCCTTAGCCAGTTCCAAACGTGTAATGATGTGGCTTAGTGTAGCCTACCATATGCTTAAAGTAACTTTCATCACATGTGCCGTGGGCTGAGAATGCATTATGGACAGTCATTTCAGCATGGCTGGTCAGCAGTAACTTGTTAAACCACAGTTACTTGTTTGTGTGTCTTGAAAGAATGAGAGAAAATAACACTCCATCTGCAAATGATCTCAGGAGACTAGTATATCTGTCAAACAGAATTATGTGTTCAAATTATTTATGGACCACTATAGTGTCATTCAATTAGAAGTGAACATGTAAACTGAAATTAGTAAAAGGAAACTGAGAACTCAGTGCAAAACCGTGAAATTTGCTACAGAACTGAATTTTTTTCTGGCAACAAAAAGCAGCAGTTCATTTGAGTGCTGAATCCTTTTTCTAATATATCTGACGAGTAAGGAAATTCTAAAATGAAATTATGGGAAAGGACATTTAAAATACCCGGGAGAGCTAAGGAAATATTTTATGGGAAATAACTATGAAACAACTATAGTATAGTCCTGTTCAAATATGAATATATAAAGAGAGGGTCTCCTTTCTGTGCACATCTGCTTCTTACATGGAATCTGTTTGCTGACTTAAATGACAAGAATGTTAATTCCAGTTATAAACATGACATCCCATGTTTTAAAACTCTTGTTGGTACAACAGAAATAATGCTAAGACAACAGCAACTGCATGGTTCCTTCCTTTCAGTTGAGATCAACAGAAATGCTTCCTAGGTCTGTTTACATAACCAATCAGACTAGGTATGCAGCCCCACTCCCTGAAGATGACTTTGTCACATGGAAGAGATAATTCAAAGGCAATGGATTGTATAGCTGAAACAAAGACAGAACTTGATGTGAGAAGTCTTTATTGCTGGTGCAGAAATGAAATACTCAGCTCAATTATCAGATGTCAGGGTGAGAGGCCAGGTAATTTTTTTTTTTTTTTTTTACTTGAAAACAGATTCCATTTTATTCAGTTGTATTGCAGAAGAACCTGGAAGTGCCTCAAACAAGGTAGAAGCTCTACTGTGCTGGGCACTATTAAAAAAAAATATATATAGTGTCCAGTATTTTATCTCTGGCTGAAAGAGCTTACAACACTCATTTGAAAGAACTGGACAAAGGGTTGTAAATAACTACACTAAAACTGAATTATTCCAGATACATCCCTTTCTTGTTTGTGAAAATTAGATATCACTCCTTGGTGATAACAGTTAGTCCTCATCTCACCATGCCACCTGAGCTCAACTACTCTGATCAATGAGTTGTACAGCAGAACCAAGACTCCACCAACCCTTTCCTTTCTTGATGCCTGACTCTGAGCAAGCAGTAATGTAGGGGAGAGGATAAACTTACTCCAATACATCAAGATACAGAGGCAGGTAGTCAGAATGAGCATATAAACTCATTTTACTTTTCTCTGCCTCTTTCTCTTCCTTTGATGGTTATATAGTTAAGAACAGACCTATTCCTGAGAGTCTAAGAATATCTTGGATGTGGGAAGAGGAAGACTAATCAAAAGAAAGACTGTGACAATTATGCAGTTATCTAGACTAGCCAAGTGCACAGCACAGTTTTTGATTCAGTTGCAAAGTTGTTGCTGTTTCCCATTTGGAGCCATGAATATGTAGAAACACAGATTATTTCAGTGCTTCTTTTTAAAACATTTTTCAGTGTTTTTTTTCACATTTTTCAGAGGGCAAACAGATCAAAATGCAGTAGAACATGCCAAACAGCATGGGTTGTGCTCTTTCAATAAACTCTTTTTTAATTTTGTCATAAAAATGCCATGGAACAAGCTTTTCAAGGCACATAATGTCTTTTCTTTATAAATATGTACAGGGTCTAGCAAAAAGGGGGACTGAAAACTGACAGGAGCTTTAAGTAGTATTACAGTACAAAAAGTAAACAACAGCAAAAATAAATCACTTGTTAAGATCAAAAGCTCCCCATACTGAAACGTTGTAAACATTTTAAGACTGGTAGAGTACTTTTTGGTGAGTTCTTTGACATACCTTCAATATAAGGCTGTGCCTTACAGGAGTTAGAGTTTACAGACCTGTCAATCTAAATCTAAACTGGACAAGAATAAATATTTACTATTGCACAGAAAGTTATATTTTCATTAGGGACATTCCAAAAATTTCTTTGATATATTCTTAACTAACTAGTTTCAGAAGCACTTGTGGCCAGTAATAAGTGGAAATCAATTGCAAAGAATCTTCATATTTGATACTTATTATTATTTATGCTGCCTGGCAAATTTCCAGTCCTGAAAACATCGTTTAAAAAATAAATCTGAATAAAATTTTGAAATCCTCACACAATGAAAAAATGAAGTAAGCAACCAATGGCTTAAATTACTTTGACAACTAATGGGTTTTGCTTTTTGTAATTAGTGCTTCTCTGTCTATGCTGATTATTATCACACTATAACATGTGCAAAGACTGTCCTATGGGAGAATATAATATTAAAAGAGATAATGTCAACAAAATCAACATTTCTCAAGCTATTTAGTATATCATTATTATCTTAATTAGCATGATTTTCTAAATTACCATTTGAATCACTGGATATGCAGGAGAGGCTCATAGCACATACCTACAGTTTGTAGTATTCTGCTGACAAATTTCTGAATTTTATTTAGAGCCTTAAATTTTACATTCAAGTCTTGAGATACAATTATGGAGAAGTCTGATATGTTATGCATACTGAGTATATTAAACCAGTGAGAAGATAACCAGGCAACAGAGATAATTTGGAGGAGGACCACAGCATGGATTGTGATAGAAGCAGCAACTCTAAAGTACATACTTGCAATTTCTGATTTTCAATAGGTCATAAATTTGATAGAAGAAATTCCTATTTCTTACCTACATTTCCAGTCATTAGGTATGAATTCTGAAAGTCCATCATTCCCATTCCAACAATGTGTATGAAATCTTCAATCACCTGCATTAACTCCACCGAGCCTGGATAGATCTAATAAAGGAAGGTCAGACATTCCATAACTATAATACCAAAATCTCTCCAGCAGCAAAATCAAAAAACAACCAAATGCAATCAAGTGAGAAGTGAAATATACAAGTTAAACTGCACTTCTAATGCTTCAACAGCTAACATATTCTGTGACTGTAAAACAATTATTTTTGGCATTAGATCCACATGTAAACAGACATTATTTCAAACAAGGCTATAGGAAATCAGCTTTGCACAGGAACTGTGGAATGTTTGCTCATAAGTCACTGCACTTATAAAAAAAAGTTTTACTGTTCATTACTCTCATTAATGGTTAAAGTACTTCATATTCCAGAAAAAAAATTCTAACTAATATTACCTTCCTTCCTCTGGAAGATATCTTCAATAACTTCAGAAGTATCCACATAAACAGCTGAACATAAATCTTACCCCTAGTCTCTGCAGCATGATAACTGCTTTTTGTTTGAATGAATTAATTAATATAAATTGTCACTGGTAATACTATTTTTATTGCTGAGGTGGAGTAGTGGAATCACAGAATCACAGAATAGTTGAGGTTGGAAGGGACCTCTGGAGAGAATCTGGTCCAATCCCTCAGGTCAAAGCAGGGTCACCTAGAGCAGGTTGCCCAGGACCATGTCCAGCTGGGTTTTGAATATCTCCAACGATGGAGACTCTGCAACCTTTCTGGGCAACCTCTTTCAGTGTTCAACCGCCCTCACTGTAAAAGAGTTTTTTCTTATGTTTAAATGGAATTTCCTGAATTTCAGTTTGTGTCTATTGCTTCTTGTTCTGTTACTGGGCATCACTGAGAAAAGTCTGTCTCTGTCATCTTTACTTCCCCAACATGTACCTACACACTTTGATAAGATCCCCCCGAGCCTGCTCTTCTCCAGTCTGAACAGCCCAGCTCTCTCAGCCTCTCCTAGTATGACAGATGCTCCCATCGCTTAATCCTCTTCATGGACCTTTGCTGAACTCCAGTACATCCATGTCTTTCTTGTACTTTGTCCAGAATTGGACAAAATAAACTAAAGTAAGTTTCACTAGTCTCTGCAATGCTAATGCAGCACCTCAATGTGATTTTCCAAATGGAAAAGGCCAGAACATCCGAAAGAAGTGTAATTTATTTCTGAAGTTGCAAGCTCACATGATCACAAAAATACTAGAAATCATTATATTCAGCAACAACACACCATCAAAACCACATTAAATATCAAGACATCTATTAATCAGCTTAAAAGATACTGCTCAAATCACATACATAAAAAATTCATTTTTGGTGGTTATGACTTTTGTCACGAACTGGACAATTTTCAGTAATACAGTATCTTACAACAGTAAAAGAACAGTGAGCTGTTCACAGTGCTTTTTCCTTCATATCAGTAAGATGTCCAAATTTCAGATTATCAGCAACATTCAACCCATTATTTCCACTACTGGGACTACAGACCCTAAAAATGAAAATGCCCATAGAGACTATAAATTCCAGTATGTTGTGCTACAACTTCATCTTGTTTTGTCTATCTAGATCCATAGCTGTGCAACTGAAGACAGAGAATTTCTCAGTATGTTGTCTATATTGTATCCTTTTATAAAAGGTAGGGCAGCAACATTATTTTATGAAGAATTTATGATCCTCACAAGCTGCAAATGCTGCCTCAGATGAAGCAGACTTAACTTTCATTTTCCTAATGACAAGTTAGCGAGATAGTAAGTGTGCGTTTTTCATCCACCTCATTCATAGTACACACATTCCCAGATTATGAATCAAGGCTGAATTTCAGTCAAAAGATTCTTTCACTCTAGTTCTTGCACATAAAATTTTATAGTTATAACTTCAGCAGAAACTGTTGAACTGTCACTGTTATAGAGGTACTCTTCATTTTTATATATCTGAAGTACTAGTTAATCAATAGGATGCCAGCAGATGGTGATGAAGAATATGCAGAATAGCTCCTGAGTTTTGAAACACCAGTATAAACTTATTCATTGTGGACTTGAAGTGGCTTCCTGTCTGCAGTACTTTACATCAGCTCTTAACAAAAGGCAAGTATTAAAGTGAGTGCTGCTTATCTGTATGCTATGTAACCTGTAATTAATGGTTTCAACTGCTGGCATTTAATCTAGAAAAAAGATGTGCTGAGGCATTGCAGCTGTATTCTTGATAGAAAGTCAGCAATTTGCTGACAGTGATAAGACTTTATTTCCAGCAAAAGAATCCAGAAAACAGTCTAAGATATGTAAGCTAGCAGTGGCTGTGGAGTTGAAGAAAAGCATGCAAACTGGCAAGGAAGTTGGTGAGACTGCCCTTGGTTTGCAATGTGTCATTAAAAATATATCAACCAAGTGGTTAAACTGGAAACAGAATCACCTTTCCTCTTTTTTAATTAGTCAGTAGTGTTTGCACTAGATGAGATGTACTCACCACACAAAATGACTTGTACATATTCTTTCCAAGCAAGTTTATTTGCTACCATGACTTTCAACATAAAAAATTTTAAAAAGCGTTTGCACAGGATGTAACAATTCCAAATAGTACTCTTTCTGTCTTAAAATCTGATTCTGTCTCACCCTCCTTAGCCAATTGGAGCTACTTGCTTCAATAGTTTCTTTGAGACTGCTTGTGTAACTGACCAACAAAAATAACAACGACCAGTGGTGTGATTCCTCTGGGTACTATCCTTACTGGATAGCTCAGGGGTCTAAGATTTAATAAATTCGCAGTTTCATTACCAGGCAGCTATGGCCTGCTACTCCTGTTTTCAGCTCTACACCATGCTTGTTTGTGTCCCTGCCTGCCGGCCAGTGCTGTATTTGGCTCCACAATATGATGAATTACCAGGCAGAGAGACTGAGCTGAGGGAGAACAGAAATAACTCTTGTATCTTCTCTCTCTTTCAGTACAGCTTCTTCTACCAGCATAAGTGAGGAAGGAAGGAACTGGAGATTTGTTGTTCCCCCCTTTAACTCCAAGTTCTCACCATTTTCTCTCAGGTGCTCTCATCCTCTGATCTTGGTGGGACTGATGCCATACACAGCATGGGCAAGCAGGCAGGGTGGAGGGTAGAAGCAGACAAGGTTGGAAGTATAAGGAGTGACACCTTTTCTGTTCATTTGTGGGGCTGAAATAGTTGCTTTATACTGGTTCCCTAATCTTGGTGGTATCTATTTATGGTAACTGCCTACATGCATGTGACTTTGCTGCTCCCGTCCACCACCAACAAAGGAGATGACATGCTTTGCCTGTTTTTGTAGCTGGCACGCAGTTCCACACAATGGAACAGAAAAACAACAGTAGGAAAATGCAATTCCTGGCTAAATTACAATGGGTTGGTTGCAGCACCATACGTATACAACAACGTTTGAATCAGCAGCAAAATGAAGAATCTTGATAATCCCTTTCTTAATCACATTACAAAGATGAACTTACAAAAATTAAGTTAATCAGTTTCAAAGAGCTTCAAACACACAGTGATTTACTAAGAATCACACTAAAAGTAACCACATTTCAAATATCTAGATAACATAATGCCAATGACCATACCAGAACAGACCAAAGATCTGTGTAGGCTAGTTACCTGCCTTTAGCAATGGCAAATAGCAGATGCCTAATGAAGAGTATAATGGGGCAAGCACATAGTGATACTTCTTTTGGAATTCCTTCCAGCCTTCAGCAATTTTTTTGCCAAAGGAGTTCCTTAGGCAGAAATGAGATCTTTCCGGGAACAGTCCTATACTGACTTTTCTTCCATTAATTTGTCCATTCATTTTTTTAACTCATGCACATTTCCAGTGACAAGAGTTTCTAACCTAGCTAGCTACATGTTTTATGCAAAAAAAGTATCTCCTGTTATTCATTCTAAATCTGCCACTTACCAGTTTCTATTTGGTGTCCTTTAGTTGTTGTATAAGGAGCACGAGTAAATAAATATATCATTCCCTCTTCATCTTCTCCATTCTACTTCTGATTTTAGAATCTTCTATCACAGATTACCTGTTGACTCTTTTCCAGACTGAAGAACCTTACTTCATTTAATCATTTCTCATATAGAAATAGTTCCGTGCCTTTGAATATCTTCATCAATCTTCTCTGTTCACCCCCACTGCCACTGTTATTTGTATTTGAGTAAGTGTGATAGTTCTATAGCCATGTTCATAAGCATTAACATAGTTCTGTAATGCTTTATGTTGTAAGCATGTAAAAAATACTTATATCCAATCAAAAAAAAAGGTTTACATTTGCATTTTTAACTTTTTTTGATTATAAAATGAACGCCTTTGTTAGGCTTTACTGTATTATAAAATGTGATCATAATATCTAACTTAGTCCTGAAATTTTTCTGTCTTAAGGATCACCACTGTTCTTTTAAATACAAACATTTAAAAAGGGTCTTCTGATTTAAATTTTGTAAACATTTTGGTGGAGTGGTTGAGTTCTTTAGATGAGTTCTGAAGTGTTTGGTTTAATACAAACCTCATTTTGGCTAGCCTTTTACTAGTCGTATTCAACCTTCTTATGTACTCCATTACAGCATCAAAAGGAAAGATGCTTTCTTTAACATCATGAATCATCCCATGGAACACAGTGAAAATCTGTTCATCAAGAGAGGCTACTTATAATCTTAAAACAATTTTCATCCTAGGAATTAGCCAATGGGGCCTGGAATTATTCTTTTTTGAAAAGGATCAGGTGTTTCCAAAATATCATCTCATTTAGGATTTCCTTTCACCTAAAGCAGGGTGTATATTTAGTTACATTTCTGAAACCATATATTACACTTTATCCTGAGTCATTAAAATGATGTGTGGCCTCTGATTAAGAAATACAGTGAATGTCATCATATGCATAGCTTGCAAATATTTTAATTGATGAATTACATAAAACAAATCTTACCTCTTGTGCATCTTCCCATTTCTCTTTATTTTCTTCATCTAAGAGGTTACTAATGATTTGAAAGAAGTTCTGAAAAGCCAATTAAATAAAAGACAAAGTAAAACAGTAACATGAACAGCTGTAACTTTATGTAAACATTAAGAAAGATTTCCTTTTTCTATTCAAGATGCACTTCTGTAGTCTATTTTCCGTCAGCAGAAGACATAAAAGATAACAAAGGAGTATATTAGACTAATAGAAGGTCACATATTTTACAGTTAATTGTTCATTTCTGGCCATGTAATCAGGTTCTGCACTACTTTAGATAAAATAAGAACCATATTAAACTTGTTCAACTTCTAAATGTGACAGTGTTCTATTTTTAATTTACTCTCATTCCAGAAACTAGACTAGTATACATCTTGCAAAAAAACAAAATACATTAAAGAAACACTTGGCTCAGGGTCACCATTTTTTTGTTCAAATCATGAAAATCATCTTCAATGACACAAATAGTGGAGGCAAAGGCATTTCATTGATAAGAGGCTATCTGAAACCATGTGCAGTTTACTTTTAAAAAGTTTCTTTGACCTTAAACTATTACTTTCTATGTCTCATTGTCCCATTCATTTAACTATAATTACACAAATCACATGAATGGCAGCCAGGGCATTTAAAAGTTAACTTTTAAACCACACATTTTAAAATCTTTCAAGTGTTTGTGGGGAACTTTCCTTTCTAATTTTGTCTGTTCTCTCCCCCAGTTTTTATTTCCAATTTCTTTAAGAACTAAGGGTTTGTGCAGAATCTGTTCTTCTCAGCTCTATATCACTTTCCTTGCAGAATGCCAGTTTTTTCTACAGTCTGCCAATTATCATTTTTCTGTTCCTTCATAAAAAAAAATACATGTAACTTCCACTGACCTTAGCTGAAGAGTACTACTAAGGTGCTCAAAACCCCTGAAAATAGTTATAGTGGAATACCAATAGAGACCCTTCTTGGAACTCAGATTGACAGTCATATTAATTTCCCCCTCTTGCACCTACTTTTTAGCCAGTTTGTTAGGGTTAAATAAGGTACATATTAGGCTTAAATATCAAGCAATTTAAACAAATTATTTAATGAAAGTACAAAACATTCAACTGCATAGTAACTGAATGGAGAACAAAAATAAATTCCTCCCTTAGTGTACTATGTATATTAAAGTTGTACTTGAAAATATATTAATTTCAAAATTTGAGATATTGCAGACATTTTAGGTGTCTTGGAGAAAATGGATTTTAAGAATATTGCATTACAAATTTTTTCATAACCATATAAATGTAACTTTGTAGAATTGAAAATTGAATAAAACTTATGAAAACTATTTTTACATAAAAACATTTTCACTGCTTTAAGTTAGTTCCTAAAGTCAACTGCTTGAACAGCAAAAGGCTCCATTTTCACTTCATCTTTAGAAAGTTAATTATGCTAACCATAAGATTGAAATTGATAAAAACTACTTAGCAAAGCATAGCTCTTATAGAGGTGACTGATGCTTTGGTGAGTTTGAGCAAAAAAAAACCCCATACACTAATGAAGACAGAGTCCTCTCACTGAAGTCAGTGGCAAAATATCCATAAGTTTCAGTGAAGCAGAACTGCATGCTAAGAAAGGAAATGGCTTAACAAGGTATCGTGCAAATGATGAATATGTATAGGAAGGGAACGATGGTGATTAAAGGCAGACAGAAAAGAAAAATGTTCTCATGGTTTGATCCAATTTCCACTGATACAGAGGGGAATTTTCCATTTGTTCTAATAGGCTTGACAAAGACCTCAGTATTCACAGCAGGAAGTATCTCAATGTCTATTCATATTCAGCACTCTATTGCCAAGTTCAGAAAGAACAGCACACCATAATTTATGTATACATGATACCTTATGTAAATTGATGCATTTAATGTAACCTACGTCATCTCTCCTCTCTAGATGTCTTTTCTTTTCAATTTAAAAAAAAGGCAAAAGGAGTCAAAGCTCATATGGGTATGCCTAAATGTCTGTACATTTTATAAAGGATAATTAAGGGTCACACAAATAAAAATTCTTTTTAAAAATGCCTGTAGAGCTTCATCACCAAAAATTCCTTTCTTTAAAAGAAGGTGTACACCTGGTTAGCAGGATATAAATGAAGTAGAAAAAAATGGATTATTTAATACTGTCAATACAAAAGTGTTCTGTCTAGGAAGAAGATTTTCCCTCAGCTAGGTCATGTTCTAGATACTCGAAAATGCCTGCCTTCCTTTTTACGTGAAAAGCTATTTCATTTGCAAACCGCACCCAAATGCCACGTGGGGCTATCAAAGTTGAGTATTCACTACCCTTTTTTCTTTCATTTTACAAGTGATTTCAAGGAAGGTACTAGATTCTTGTGTACTGGATAAATGCCTAACAGGATGAGCTTTATGCGAGTTGGTGGCACTTTTAAACACAAGACTGTATTTTATAGATATATGGATTTTTCAGATATTTATAGAGGATCTTCCTGCCTTTACATAAAACCTGTGGCAAATGCTGTTCTGATCTGTTTCATATATGCCATTACTGGTGCAATTTTTATCTAGAAGAATATCTGAATGAATTATAAAGGAAAAGACTGCCTGCAAATTCTAAAATCAAAGGAAAGAGAGAAATTATCATCAAAAATTTTAATTTTTACAGCATTCTATACTATCCCTGCTGCTGAAGGCAATCCCTGAAAGGCTTCATGTCACTGTAAATGTCTGTCAGTTATGTAATAAGGCTATGGGTTTGTCCCAGCTTTCCTTTCACATTAACATTACTCACAGTAATTTGTTCCTCTGCCAAAACCTGAGGTTTCCCCCTATGCTGGATGACTGCTTTAACAAGTAAGAAAGACTATGAGAAGGATGAACTCTTTTAAAAAGAACGTGGCTATCGCATGTCAAGGTACAATCACATTTTGTCTGGAACCATTTCTATTAATTAGGTTCAGAGCATGTCCATTTATTCAAGCTGACGACAAGAAGAGGAAAAGGTACTAAACACTGCTTATACACCAAGAATACATTTCACCTCTTTTAGGTATCCAGTAGCAAAATAAAGCATACTAAAAAGAATTAAGCTTAGCATTCATTAGAAAATATTTGTGAGTTTAACCAGATTGGCAAATCATCCTTGCATAAATGCAGCTTCTACCATGAAAAAGGTACAGTTTTATTGGTCCCCCGAGTAAAATAAACTATACTGGCCAAAGCAGTTTCATAGCAGTATAACTACATCTATTCTACGACATTATGATTTTGGCAAAGAGTTCTAATAGGTAGAGCTGGCTTTAGGGGAATTTTGCCTGAGAAAGACAGTTTTTAAAGCATGATAGTTCTGCACTTTTCCAGTGTAATACTGTGGGGATGCAGTGTACAAAATTTTAGCTAACTTTAACTGGTTATGGTGCCAGTAGCAGTCTAGCTGCTGCAGCAGCATGGACCTCATTGTGAGATAATTTATCCTCCTAAGGAGCTGGTTCAGAGCTAGTTTGGCACTACACTGTAGTGAATATGATTCCCCTGTAGAGACATTGTAAGCCCTATGTGCAAAAGTAGCTATGTCTATGCAACATATAAAAACACTCAGGAGGTATAAATCTTGCGTGGAGATGATAAATAACAGTTTTGCTAATATTGTTATGTGCTCATTAGAGTCATTTTCAGTTACATGAAAGCATCAAAACGATCACTGATTAATAGAAATATATGTGAAAAGGCTGATAAATAATCCTAGACTCAAAGTACAAACAAAAGATGAGAAATGACTGATTTAAGATATACATTGTACTTGACAATAAACCATAAATGATGTGTATGAACCCAATGACAAGAATATCTTGCTTCTTGAGAAAAAATCACTTTTTTTTTCTATTTCTGCTCCTGTTTGATGTCATTTTTATGGTAGCTGTGGAGGCTGTGATGCATGAAGATTTTTCAGTCAGCAATACCAGTGTTTTGTGATTTAATCAAAGAGATGATTAAGTGGCTTCACTGATTCAGTTATGACTAGATATGAGATGAACTCCAAAAATGTGACAGGGTAATAGGGGTTAAAAAGTCTTTCACCTACTTTGACTGTTCCCTTGCTCACTACATTAATGCTGTGAAAAATCATATTGCCCTTTCCTAAAATGATTGACAGGTACAAAGGCTCAATTTTGGAAACATTATGGATGAGATCTGATGGCAATACTGCAGTAAACACTGGACCTCTTTGTAGAATCAAGCTCCTTCCTTTTGCAGCAGGGCTTACATGTTACTGAACTGGCCACTGCAGAAAAGGTTGCTACAGACAGTGCCAAATACTGAAGTCTTATTTTTGCCCCGGCTTTTTTGAGGTTAAAGCCAGTTACAGTCAGGAATGGACAATCATGTTTTCTTAATTTAATTTCCTTCCTTTCAATCTTTTTCTTCTGCAATACAATGGCTGCAGTTCTCTGTTCCAGTCCAAATTCTTTGACCCTCTCTGCAGGCATAAAGCTGTCATAAATCCATCTAAACAGCTAGAGAAGAATTCCTCCCTAGGAGAATTAATGAATAGCCTTAAGTCACATCCACTTTGGGGCTTCAGCATAGGGAGTGTGTGTGGGAGGTGGCAACTGGGAGAAATAGCACTGGGCAATCCTGTTAATCCTTGACTGACAGCAATGGTCACTGTGGCTATAAACTGCTCTAACTTTGGGAGAAACCTTGTTTCCTGTTGGTCACTGGATCAGGCGATTTTACAGCTCACTTGCCATCCTGTCTTGAAAATCACTTAGAGGGTAGCTCAAGAAGACCGGTTCTGGGAAATGCCCTAAAAGGTCATTTAAATTAATATGCTTATTTAAAATTTTCATTATCTTCCAGGGAATGTCTTTCCTATACAAGTAATAGCACAGTTGCTATTTCATAGGCTCAATATACCTATATGGTGTATTTTGAAGTAATTCCCATATTAAGGGCAAGACCTTGCTTCTAGAGTAATTTTCATGACTCATCTTCTGCTATTTCTGCTGTTGTACTGCAGGTTTCAGTCACTGATGCAGAATTCCTTTCATGTTGTTTAACTGTCTCATACATGCTTATCATTCTTCCTGACACCATACATGCAATGTGCACACACATATTAATGGTAGCAAAAAAGGTTAAAATATGCAAAACCAAAAGCAGTCTTACAATAAATAACTCGGCACTAGACATGCCTATTTTAAAAGCATTGTTCTGCTCTCTGTACCTGTCTGCCTAAACAAATGGCACTTTCTATGAACCACATCAAGTAGTGGCATATAAGCCAGAGTCTGCCGACAATAGAGGGACTATCCTGAAGGATGGAAGATAAACAAACACGCGGATACACATACTTTTCCTTTCTGAGTTTTAACTTAACTGGAAGCCTGAAAAGGTAGTGGTCTAAAAGAAATTATAGCTTTTTTTTTAATGGACTTTAAAAAATATAATTACCCATAATTCATAATCTACTTTTCTGACATCAAGTGAAATGATAAATTATGACTTTCAGGGGTTTAAGCCTCATCTATGATTTTTTGAGATGTTTTAAAAAACCTAAATTATATTCTTTAGCTAGTGCAGAAAATAGAATGAAATTAGAATATCACACACAGCTTCCTCAAGAAGAAGAAGTTGGTATTTTTGTACAAATATATCTTCATTTTCACTGTTTCATCACTTTTACCACAGACTAGAAAGTATGAAAATATGTGGTAGTGGAAATTAAAACTGAAATATAATCTCCAGAGTTTGATAACATTTACATATGGGTGAAAACCCAGCTTCACAGAAACTGACTGTAAAACTTAAACTGGTGTTACTGAGCAAGGATTTCATCTTTTATTGTCAGAAGTCAGTGACAGACATATTGCTTAATATCTTCCCCTGTATGAAAAGTATGCTTCATTCTGATTTTATATATTTTCCTGAATGCTATGCACTGATTTTCAAGGTTTTACCTTGACTTTCAACTGGTTAAAATTTTTCTTTTCTTTTCATTTTTAATTCAGAGCCTTTTTTTCAGATGGAATTTAAGACCTCTTGGTACTAGGCATCTAATTCCTGAAATGCAGTTATTTCTTTGGTTTGAGAAATCCTTCCTTATTTCTTTCATAATATGGCTTACCAATTTTTGCCTTTTCTCATTTCTCCACCTGGTAGTGATAATTAAAAATTATTAAAATGGTACTAATTAGTTTTTCCAAGTCAGTTCTGCCAGAATACTATTAAGAACTTTGGAAACAGTTCTACATTGCTGAAGAGAACAGAACTTTTGGAACCATCATTAGTGGGAACAGAACCAAATTCTTTCTAATATATGTAAACTGCAAATGACCTGATCCGCTAAGCCCATGAGCAGAATCACTGGTGCCAAGCCATTTCTCAAGGCTGGTTCTACCAAAGATTTCTGTAATGTCTGTGAACCATAAAGAGATCACACTGGGCTGTCAGATAGTTGGAAGCAGGAAAGATTCGTGGTAAATAACACCATATTTAATAGTAAAAATTACTGAAAGTACAAAAAGATGTTGACTCTTATTCAGAAAATAAATAAATAAATAAATAAGTAAAAAATGTCCAGACAAAATAATTTCTGAGATCCACTGTTCAAAAACATTTTGCTAAAATGTGGATATCTAACTTTCAGCTGGCTAAAGACCAACAAAAGAAATGTTGAATTTATTTGGAAGTCCATTTTCCTCTGTGCATGAGAAAAATAATAAAAATGAAAATATAGGAAGCTGTAGAAACCTTAACTCTGGAAAAACTATCTTTTCTGAGATACATGCACACACCTCCAGTGATTTGCATACATATATTCCAAACTGTATTTATCAACTATGTGTATATTTACACAAACATATGCACACCATGCATTAATAACTTTATTAATTTACGAATAATCATCTAACTGCTTAATAAATAATACATGCCTCTACCTCTCTGTTAGTATTCTTTTTAAGTACATCTGCAGTCTTAGAAAAGGGTCTAACATTCCCAGTTATAAACAAAACCAATATCCTGATCTAGGAGCCCTGTGGAATATTTATTTTAATGAAAATTACACAATGAGTTGTACAGGACATTATGTAGAAATAATTATGGTGTTTTTAGCTCTGACAGTGTTCTAATTGGCCTCTCGGACAAGAAGAGTTAATCTGATCCATGAAATAGAAAAATTTTTTCAAAGTACTTGTCCATCACTCCTGTATACTTTCAATGAGCTTTATGTATTTGAACTGAAGAATGACTTACGGAGCTAAACATCATGGATAGATTTTGTAACAAACTAGAATAAAGAATACTACTGAATTGCTTAATGAAAAAAAAAACCCAACACACTCCTCTCAATCAAACCAAACCTTGAAATGAAAAGATACTGGAATAAACTTTATAAAGAAAGAATTTTACATTTTTCATGGGCAGTGATGCTTGGGGTATTCATTTCATAACATGTAGCTGTCTTTTGCTACTTTACAGTTCTACCTTAGACATAAACATTATTGAATCTAAAACTGTTGTTGAGAATATTTAATTTACCTCCTGGGGCACCGAGTATATTGACATAAAATATATCAGTTGAATCACAACACTCTTACAAAATTTCTCTTACCTGGACCCCATCTGATGCTGGGATATAACTTGCTCTTTTAAATGTGTCTGTAACATTTCTGAGAATTTCCACAGAAATCAAAAGGTCCCCTGCATAAAAGTTCTTCCTCTGAGTTAAATCCAATAGTGTCTTGGTCACCTGGGACATTCCATCACCAGCCAACGTCCTCTGTCCCTTGGCAAGGTGCTCTTTAATCTGTATCAGAAGAACAAAATGAATATCAGAATCTACTTTACCGAAAAAAGTAGGTACATTAAATTCTAAACACAACCAGAACTATTAAATATCAGCTATTATAAAAAAGTTATCCTGTTAATGAGAATGAGAAAACAAAATCATAGTAGATTATGATGACAGAATTATTATGTTTATTATAAAGTCATACAATCTTATACTGAAAGATGCCAAGACATCATGTATTCTGAAGCTGTTACACTTCACACATTTATTTCTGTTTGGACACCAATAACTTCTCAATATCTGTTTTCTCAAAGAAATGCACATGGCTGGACTGTCGCTTTCATCTGCTGCCTTATTTAGTAAGGAACTAGTCTTCCCCAGAGGAACAGCTGAAGAACCACTACTATCATGCATGAAACAACTGTTCTAAGAGCTCTGAAAGGGGTAAATGCTAAGGCAGCCCTTGCTATACTCTAGTTTAGCATGGGGAAGTATATCATTCACCTCTGCCAGCCCAGCTTGGCTAATCAATACAAGAGTGAAGAATTGAATAGGATATGATTCAAGTCTTCTCTTTTGTAGTATTAACAACACAAAGGTGCTAATCCTGTTTTTTCAGGAAATGCAAAGATTAGAATTCTGAACTGCTCCTGTGAATCCATGCAGAGGCTTATCTTGGATGTAGTTCTTCCAGCAGACCCGTACACGGCCAGTGATAAATGTAATTCAAAATGCACATGCTGGTCGAAGAACCATCCCGGTAAGAAGCTGAATTTGTGGATCTGAATAATTCTTAAAGTTGACACAGCAACCTAAGAAAGATGCACAGTGCATCACAAAGACAGATGTCACAAGGCCAGCCAAGGCTGAAAAAGAATGCATGGATTAAACAACCGAGGCGTATAGCAGCACTTCACTGGAAAAACTGCAGATCAAAGTCCTGTTTGCACTTCCTTATTCCCAAGAAAGTAGTGGTTCATAATGTGATGTATACAGTCTCAGATCCTGAGCTTAGGCAAATGAATTTTCTTCCTTTCTCGTACCTTTTATGAGCTGTTATTTTCCTACAAGGTTACACTTAAAGCCTCCTTTTAAAATGGACAGAAACTGCAGAAAAGGATTCTTGCAAGCAAATTTCATGCCTAATTATTTATTTCAGTTTTCTGAAAACTGTGGGAGACATTCTCCTGAAATATTTGTCAATGCTTGCACATTTTAAAGATGACAGAAGCCAACTTGTTATTGCTTTTGGACCATGCATAACACACAGAAGTCTTAATCTTGGCTGCTTTTGCAGTGCAGATAATAAAAATAACAATAGCTTTCACTATTTTCTAAACCTTTGAGCAAGCAAAGCTGTGTAAGGCTCTCTTTTCAGTGCAGAATTTTACACAACTCTAGCAGCAGAACTGGGAGCTGTAGTAATAGCGCTTCCAGCAAGACATTCTGATCACCTTTGGACACTGTGGTAAAAAAGGCCTAGCAAGCATCTTGCCCGCAGTGCCACAAGACTAAATTATTATGTCTACTTCAGCAGTAACTGGGGTTGTGCTGCAGGTGATTTAAATTAGCTCAGAATTATTGACTGTTAAAATTACAGCTCAGTTTGGAACTGTTTTTTTTAAAAGAACATATCCAGAAAGCACAACAACGCTCCTTTGGGTCACACCACTTGTGAACAGCCTTGTAAGCACCTTTTCCTCATCCTCTCTAGCTCCAATCCAGACATTCCTTTCTGTGGTCTTTAGCTATCTCTCCAAGATTGTCCTGTCTTGAATGTGACTAGCAGCATACCCTTAACAGTAGCATAAACAAACAGAAGGTTACAATATCAATATATTAAGATAAGTAAAATGGATGAATATTAGAGTCAGTTAGTTGAAGGTTGAGATCATAGACAGCCAAGCTACTGGTAGGGCAGGGTAAGAATGTGCAGCCTCCTTATTACCAACTTATTATACAATTTATTTTCTTGTTATGAGACAGCCTACAACTCCTAGATACAACTTCACAGGCCATTCACTCAGTTAATGTAAATTGCTGTAGCACTAATAATGCCAATGAAGACATCCAAATTACTATCAGTTGAAGATCCAGAATCCTAGATTACTGGCATAGCTACTAAATGTGTCTTTCAGCATGAAAATACATAATATTGCTATCAGCAGTTGGGAGAATGTCTTTGTCACCATTTTGCTTATTTTCTATGCTGTGGTCATTGTGATATTATATACTGTCCAAGAAAGTTATTTTGTTCACCACTGTAGGTCCTTGTACCTCCCTGTGAAGGTCATTTTTTAGTGGTCTTACAGGCAGGCTCATTAAAAATAAAGTTTATGAGCCGAGAGATAGTGAAATGAAGCAGCTGTTAAAGTGATACTCAATTGTCAGTTCAACCTCTAGCTGTCTGCACTATAGAGCTACATACTTGAAAAATTATTGATGTTTAACTGGACTTTGACTCAGGGTCCAACTGCCTTTGTCCCCTGATTTATCAGCAAGTATGACACAGAATAAAAATGCCTCCTTACAAAGTCAGATCTAGGCTTCAGGCACTACAGTACAAATTTATTTACAGTACTTTAATTACCATAAACCTAAACAGCTAGATGTGGTTTGAAAGGACGGCAAACAATGAACCTTCAAGAAACCTACAAAAGATTCAAAAGAATGATTTATTTAAAGAGTTACTACAAGGTCATCCTTTTTTCAGTATTTTATTTAATTTGATTTTGTATTCGTGACTTGATGTCATTTATACATTTCATGGCAAGGTGTTGTGTAAGAACCCAAATTAGGAAGTCCTTAAATAGAAGTGAAGAAAAATATTTTGAAACAAGAATATAACCTGAAATTGCTCATGATCTGTAAAACCACTTTGCTTTGTACCTCCACAACCCAACACTAATATTTTATAAAACATTTCTCATAAGGCTTTCAACACACAGAACAGGAATATTCACATCACATACAGTAGTCACCTGAATTATGCAATTGTATTAGAAGCCTTAAAGCTATTTAGAATCTAAGTTCCTCTAGAGAACAATTCAGAGCACCTGAAATCTTATCTTGACTGCTCTGAATCATGTTACCTAATCTCTGTGGTTTTAATCTGGAGGCTGGATTGGTGATTCCCCCTCAATTAATGTTAAGCAATGAATTAAACTTATTTTAATAATTATGAGCATTGAGGCTCAGAAAGATTTTAGCTGAAATTCTTAAGTCTGTGTGTTTAAAGTTAGGAACACAAATAAAAAGGCCAGAAAATATATTTTTGGCTGCTATAATATTAGCATAGGTGTAATCATGGGCTGAACTGATCTCATGCAGCATGCTAATGTTTAAACTATAATGTGATGTCATTGTGAGGAAGTTTTACCTTTGAGATTTGAGGAAAATGTTATTACAATGTGTTTTTTCTGATCATCAGTGGACAATTCTTTAGGTGTTTTAGGAATACAGAATCTAAAAGTTTCATTTACTTTCCCTTACTATCATTCAGTATTTACAATTCCGCTAGTTTATTTTAAAGCTGGTTCAGGGTTCAAGAACATGTTTTCACCTATCTTTCAAATGAAAGAGGTAAAGTTGAGTTGAAAGGCACAGGTATGCATCTGAATATTTATAATCTAATTTCATATAAAGGTCTTTTTCCTCTTCTACGCATACAACATTTTATGAAGCAGATTGCTAAAGCAATACAAAACGATTTTCCACTTTGTTATCAGTGAAATTAGTAGTCTCAAAATAGGTCATGATAATAGATTTTAATAAGTAAAAGGTTACTGCAAGCAGGAAGGAAATAATATATTCCCTGTGTCTATAATGGAAAAGGAAAAAAAGTAACAGGTTTCAATTATGTCAAGGAAGATGAAAGTTACATATTAAGGAAAACTTTTGAACTGTAAAGGGAGTGAAGCACTACAGTTTACCTGAAGAGACTATGCAGTCTTCCATATTGGAGGCCTTTAATAACAGTCAAGAAAAAATGAGGAGTAACTCAAATACAGTTGATTCTGACATTAGGGAAGAGTTTAGGGCTGAGTGACCTCAAGAGTTACCCTTCAGTTATATAATTCTGTAATAGCTCCATGCAAATAATCCAAAACCCAAACTAAAACCTCATACAATTTACAATTTATCCCAAGCAGAAATTCTGAAGGTTAAGGAATGACTTGGAAACTGAACTTTTACATTACCGCATTTACCCACTGTCATGGTATACGATTTGCTACACCAGGTTTGTGCAGACAGTGTGTCTCAGTCTTCCTCTCAGCACTCAGCTTACATCACTGCAACCTTGCTTTTTCTGGGACTTATTCCTGATTGGCGCTGATGAAAAGATGAGAATTGTTTCTCTGTATACGAACAGCTGTCTCACTCTCATATACCTGTATCTTTTTTTAGGCAAAATATTCATCAAAACAGTGGTTTATTCTTTGAGAAAAGGAGCCAGCATTAATCACATAGAATTCTGTGCTGTTCTAGACAGTCTCAGACAAACTGAATCTCTGCACAGAAGCCAGAGAAATTGCATGTGTTCTTCTATATGTACTGAAGTATATTGCAAAATCTTTGAAGAAAATCATCTAATATCTATGGGAGCCTTACATATTTTTAGAAGAAGAATGTGAACAGCCCAGAGGGATGCTTAGTTCTTTTACTAGCTTCTGTGTCTCTCTCTCACAAGGAGACTCCCATTATTACACTCAAGAGATTTTTTTGCTGCTTTAATCTATTCCATAAATATTTGTTTATCATCGTCATCATCATTATTACTATTGTCACTCATTGCCTGAGAACAAAATCTAGAACAGGACAGAATTCTGTGATTAATGCTGGCTCTTTTTCTCAAAAGAATAAATCACGCTTTTGATGAATATTTTGCCTAAGAAAGCTTACAGGTATATGAGAGTGGGATAACTGTATGCATGCAGAGAAACAATCCTCATCTTTTCATCATGTGAGTCAGTCCTGGAGATTAATCCCTAAACATGTGTAACTACATCCCCCACAGACCAAACATGGCTATAGGCACACAACTAAAAAATGTGACTTCATGAGAAGTCCGTAAACATGCATTCCTTGACAGAGAAAGTCATTATAAAGCTTCAGTATTTTAATTATTGCATGGATTCAGCAAAATTTCTGAATAGGAAGGTCATAAGACTGCTCTTCAGTAAAGCAACAGATGGCTTTAGGAACATGAAATGAACAGTTATTAAGGGATTACTTCTGTTTTAAATTTAGGTTTTTCTTTCTAATATTTACCCCTGTGTTTGTTGACCAGGATTTATATTATTATTTTATTAGGTATTGCTATTAAGTGCTTCAATTATCTGTAATTAAATCCTGCTCACATTGGCATGCTATGTGAGGGATCTTGTTGTTATTGTTGTTTCTTTTTTTAACCAGAGGGCATGTCTTTAAGATTTGTGTTATCTATGCATAATGAAACCTGACAAGAGCAAGAGTTGAGAGGGAAAAAGAATGACGAGCCTGAGAGGCTTGTTTTCATTTTATGACAAATATAGCATTGCTGGAGGTAAAGTCTCTTGGCTCTCTGTAATGACAGAATGGCTAAGGCTAGGTGTCATAAAAGGACATACTAA
Organism: Apteryx mantelli; assembly: GCF_036417845.1. Lineage (NCBI taxonomy): Eukaryota > Metazoa > Chordata > Aves > Apterygiformes > Apterygidae > Apteryx > Apteryx mantelli. The sequence continues at coordinate 107,218,708 of NC_089980.1, forward strand.
AAATGATTTGTCTTTCTTTTTTCTATAGTACCTGGTCATCCTGGTGGGTATCCATCCCTAAAATATAAACCTCTGATTAATTGAGACAATTTATATATTTATTTGATTTTATGTTTCTATACGGTCATTCAAATCATGCTCACTTCTGTTTGCAGGACAAGAATGGTTCTCTCAAGGAATTAGTATTACTTACTGTGGAGCCCTAAATTCTGTATGGGAGCATTGCATTAATTTATATGCAAGAGAATAATCATCTGTATCTCACATACTTAATAAATTTGAGCTTAAATATGGTGGGGGAATGCAGCAAATGAAGCAGTGGAGCAAAAAAGCAGGGGGATGACTGCAGCGAGTATATCATGCTATGACCACTGCTTTGCAGCTAGCTGTCTAGCCATATTCCTCCAGTCATTCTGCCAGCTGTACTAGAATGAAGGTTCCTGCAGTTCTGGTAGCCTTTAAGGGAAAATTAGAAGAACGCTTTCTTTATTGAGTTCCTAAATGGCCTTCATCTCTCGTTTTCCCTCTGGCCATACTCTAGTGGAGTTCACCTGTTGGCTGCAGTGTTGGTTGGCTTGGAATATCAATGTGGTCAGGGAGCACTCAGCTGCTCACTGCTGCAGCAAATCTCAGTGTAACTCAGGAGCAGCAGAAACCACCAGAGAACATTTCACTTAACACACACATTATTTTTTGCTAAATCAGACATTAAAGGATGATTGAGGCTGCTGAGATCATAGTGGGGGCTTTTCTTTGAATTTTTCAAGAGGGATCGTTTGGTTGTTAGAGCAGATGTTCAAATGCAGAAAGGAAGAAGAGCAACTTATTCCAACTGAGTGAAATTGTGTTTTGCTTTTGCAGGATAGAAGGGAAATGTTTTCTTCCACTGTATAGCATCTCTAGGTTTGGAGTGCATGGGTATGCTGGGGAGATCAAGCCCTGAAATTTCATGAAAAGGGAAGTACCACGGTACCTTTAAATACATTTGCACTTTCCTGATCCTAGGCTGCTCATTTCTCATACCTGTTGTAACACAGGCAATTATGGAAAGAGCAATGATTCACTTAGGTTGGAATGGATGGTTTCCAGTCTGCACATTTTATAAAAGTGGCTGAAGTATTGGGTTACAGACTTCCTCTCTTTGGCAAAGTGCATATTTATTAACAGAAAGTGAAGAGGATCTATTAGGAGACCAAGAAAGGCACATGAGCTTTATAACATGGTGTTGAAAATACTTTAAAAAATTGAGGTTTCAGCCCATGCAACGAGTTTGGCAGGGCAGGGCTGGCAGAGCTTTCTCATGACCAAATAAGTGACTTCACCATCAAGCAACTAACAATACTGAAGTTACTAGGCTTTTTCAAAAGTTTTGATTTCTTCCCATGCAGAATGGGAAAATATTAGTCAGGCAGAGGAAAACTGTTGTCTGCATAATCTGTTGATCAGTTGTTTTGTGAGAAGAGGAAATAGAAAAAAAATCTTACTGCTTATTGCTGGGCAAGGAAAGAACGATAATTTACTGATACAAGTATCCTACCTCTCAAAGGCAGGGAAGGTAAGATGAATAGCTGGCATATACCAATATAAGGATAGACTGAGGCAGAAGAAAAATGTTATTAAGGCCTATACATTCAAATCTCCACATAACTAAGCCTGGCTGCTTCGCTCTGCAGCTAAGTAAAAAGAAACAAAGCAGTGAACTAGCAAAAAGAAGCAGTAAATTTTTTGGGAGGATGCCTTTCAATCCCATGAGTAGAGCAGTCATTCCACTGAGGAGTACATGGACAGGCTGATAAGCTACCTTTGTAATACAATTTGGAAAAACAAAATCATCTCTAATGAACTGCAGCTGAGCAAATCATTATTCACCCCAGAGTTCCTTTTATCAAATTATATTTTAGCCAAGTATTCACAAAATTCTGAATAATGCTGCTGTGGAAAAAGTGGAAGCAAAATTATAGTATGAACTAGAAGGAGCAGAAATGCATTTTTATGGCTATATTATCAGTTTGATATGCAAAGATTCACCTGCATAAGTTCCCATACTCCTTCATGAGTGTTAATATCTTGAAACCAGTGTAATATCTCATATGCAGATTTCTTGTCCCTAACACTCAAAAGTTAAGAGGTTTTAGGTTTTCTAACTTCCTCTCTCTGATAGAAAAATGGCTGGATTTGCACGGATGCATGTCTGATTTAGGTGTTAAATCACTCAAGTTGGCATAAATTAGTACCTCATATTTATCCAAGCAACCAAATGTAAAATTTCATCGTCCAGGTTTGAAAACTGTGCTACACAGCTTTAGAAAATGAGCTGTATTAATAGATTTTCTGTTAATTTTGGAGATGACCTTCAGAAACAAAGTGTCTTGATGACAGACTTTAGTATTTCTCATTATTAACTGGCATAATACAAATCTCTTACAAACTAGAATGTCCAAAAGCCATCACTTTAGGTGCAAAGGCTATTCCAGTGCATGGTGAGGCAGTGATACATCACCAATATTGTTTAAGTAGACCCCTCACAAAATTATCTTATTTTCAGATACAGTAAATCCTGTCACCTAGAATGCGTACATAACAGAGTGGAAAATAGAAATAGCCCAATCTATTCAAGTATTTTCCATTTAAACAAAATCAGTTTCTAATAATGCTTGGTAGACTCTTATTCCAACAAGTTTAAACAGTCTCTGCTCTTTTATGCAATTTTCTTTTTTAAGGGCAATCTATTTGCTCTACAGAAAGGTTTCTGAAAGCCTAAAGGTAAATGACTTGGATCCAAAATGAATTCACTTAAACTCCCCTTCTAGGAATAAAATTACTGAGTTTTTGGTAGCAAACTAGTTCCCCATGACATTCAACAACCTCTTGATTTCTGGACTTCAAAATACCAGATTCAAAATTGGAGTCAGTACTCCTTTTGGAAGCCAGTAATTTTCTAAGAGCAATAGACAAAGAGATGTTGATTCTATTCCATTTGTTAATGGTTTTCATTACAGTTGGTCATATGGGCTTCAGACATTCATTTCATAAAGATCCCAGAAGCTAACTCATTGCTCCCCCACAGCAAAATATTGTAATCTAATTTCCATGTATGCATTAGTCCCCGTTCATGGTTTTTTTTTCTTTTTAGCAGATGAAGTCTTTAGCTATTACTTTCAGGAGCTGTTCATACAAAGGATCATGTAGGCTAATCCTAATGCTGGGCTTTTGCTTCTTAATCTTCTCATTTGTAGTCCACCAAGCTTTGACAGACTTCAAGAGAGAGAATGGAAATGAAAGTAACTCTGAGTAATCTGAGGCACTTCAGTGACTCTTGTTTCTCTGATACCATCTGAGTAGGAATCCAGACTACTAAATATCAGTTCTGTTCTTTGTCTTGCAGGCACTCACACCCAGTCACGGTATGAATAGATTAAATTATAGTTCAATAGTTGAAATTAATAAGAAATTATTCTCAAGAAAAATTTCACCCTGTTTGTCTAAATGAGGTAGAAAAAAAAATCAAAGCATCGAAGTAGGGCACAGAATATCTGGTTAGCTCCAGCCCTCCTGAGTTGTGCTGGTCCAATTCAGTTGGAGCAAAACACCCAGAACTCAGTTAGTTTCATGTTTGATTATTTTATAGACTACAATGGGGAAAAAAGAAACGTTTGAAAATTGCAAGAAGATGAGAATTGAGAAGAAGAAAGTAAAAGAAAGACCTGGAGAATGCATTCTCCATTGTATTAGGTATTTCAGGCAAGACTGAATGTCTTTCTATGAGAGATGCTCTAGTTCAACAGGAGATATCACATACTTAAAAAAAAAAAAATCATACAGAAGATCATACAGAAGATCAGGCTAAGTAATCATGACGGTCCCTTTCTAGACTTAACATTTACAAAAAGACCAAAGCAGAAATTAGATATTGCCTTATATACTAAACAAGGGCTGCAGCAAGAACAATGATTCGCTTACTAATATACACTTGAAATCCTGGAAATGAAATACGTGAGACAGACTAGATTTTGAATTTGTTCTGTCACAAAGCATCAATTACACAGCCCAAGTTGGCAGATTCTGGCAGTCAAAGTGTATATATGTGGTATGTCTTTTGCTTTAACTTCTTTGTGCCATAAGAAGAAGGAATGCCTACTGATTCAGTCTGGAATCTCTCATGGTGATGCTAAACCTGATTTGACAATGTATTTAGTCAGTGGAGTTGCATAACATTTGATCTGCTTATAGAATTTCAGATATGCAGAATAATACTTCAGAATATTTTGAATATATATTTGTTTTATAGCTCAGAACATAGCTCAGAAAATAATAATCCAAATTAACAAGGTACTATCCAAGTTAACAATTTTAAGTAAAATTATTAGGCAGCCCATTTTCTCTTTCCAGATCAAAAGAAGATAACAAAGAGTGAATAGAATACTTCACAGCATTATACAGTCTAAGACTGGGTCAGTAGATCATCTAATCTGCTTTTCTATATATGGTAGTCCATTAAACTACAGATATTCTTTATAGAGCTTAAAATATGTTAGTTATGTCAAAGGATTTCAGTTTTCAGAAAATTAAACTCTATGTCAAAGGCAGAAAAAAAACAGAGAGTAGGATATAACAAGGTCCATAACTTCTGCTATGGCAGGAATTGATTTGGTAAGATGCACAAATGGTCCCCCGAGAACCCAAACCACGTCTATGCCATAGAGAAGGACAAAACCTCAGAATTCTGAGAAAAAGAACTGGAATTAGGTAAAGCAGGGAAATTCCTCCCTATCAACTGAAATATGGTGATCAGTATATGACTGAGAACTATCCACAAGGAACAGAAGAAAGGATTTTGTCTGCCACTAGATCTTATCCATCCTAACCATAATACAACAAATAATTGGAAACCTTTCTTTTCTGTAATGTCCTCTTTCTCAAGAATACATTTAATAAACTGTGCATCAATGGGCAAAAAATCCCTTCTTAGCTCCACAGATAACTGCTAACAGTCCTGAAACATAGCACTTGACAAGGAGCATTTTCTTAATAAAAAGCTGCAAGTACTGCAAACACGCTAGGGCAATACAAGAAATCCTTGTCCAAACATGCACTCAGAAACAACAGAAAGTTATATATATATGTGATGTTTCTTGTCTTGTTCATCAAGTTATTGCTTGATTCTCTAGGTCACATGATTCCAGAAGGCAAAAAATAGGTATTTATCATTTTGCATTTTCCGCTTATAATGCTGTAGTAAGATTAGTCCTAATTATGTTCTTTAAGTACTGTTATTAGGACTGACCAAATAATTTCCCAAGGGTTTATTTGATGGATTTGGGCATTTTGTGCCTTAATTTATTCAGTGAATAATTCTTCATATTAGTCAACCAGCTATATAAGCTGGTCAAATAGCATCTGTTGAATCCATTTGATGACTGGTTTGTACCAGACGTTGGATAAATTATTCATGACTAATTGGTTCCATTATTCAAGGAGACTTAATTATCATCCATGGTTTTAAAAACGACCTGTATTCCACAGTGCACAAAGTAAAACAAACTATCAAAAGTACAGGCAGTAAGTTTGTGGCATAGCTGAGATGCATCATCCTCTTAACTGCTTTTACTCAAGTTCCTACACAGGGATGGCGTAGGGCACCTTTCCCTCTGATGACGCAAGTTGACTGTCAGTCTCTACACCACAAGCCAAACCATTTCACTGTTTTATCATGTTCCACCTTATATTCTCTTCAGAGATCCCATATTTACTTTATTTTTAGCATGTGAGTGTTTTTCTGTGCTCTGATATGAAGAGAGATGAAGATTAAGAAGGAACAGTGGCCTGGTGATTAGACACTAAGTCAGAAGACTAGACATAGATTTCCACCTTAATCACAGGCTTCCTGAATGACTGAGTTCCTCATTTAACTGGCCTCCCTCAGTTCCCTATTAACAAAAAATTGAGAGAGTAGTACAGCCTAATCTCAAGGAGACGTTGAAGAGAGACGTTCAAACAGACGCATCTCTGAAACTGTTGTAACAGAATATCAAGTACAGTATTGATGTAAGTATCAAACAGTGGTTCATATATCTAGACAATTCCATTTAACCAATGGAAGACACTGCCTTCTTCTTACACATTTGAGGTCCCACTACATGCCTATCCTGAGTAGAGCCAATAATTATGCCTGGCACACTCTGTGAATGGCTGGAAAAAGAGATAAATTATGCATGGTGATGGGGTTAGGAATAGAGTATATTACAATTTGCATTACGAGAGTATTTTGTAACTTCACTGACTCTTCACTTTTGCAAACAGACTTCCAAATGGGTTTTGAGGTGGAAAGATAGTGTCATCTCAGTATGAATTACATAGTTACCTTATTGGTCATTATTACAAGTCTTAAGTCAAGCTGAAAGAGATGCAGCAGTAACTGGGTTTCTGCAATTTTAATACTGCTTATTAAGGGTTGAAATCTTTCCTATGTCACTCCCAGGTAAGCAACAGAAAACATGTAAAAGTACATGAGTCTTTGTGCATGAAACTGCACCTCCTGTAGGTACATATAGTAGGTACATATTTATATACTAAGGGGATGATCTTCAAGGATCATCTTTAAGGATGATCAACTGCTGTAATATATATATATTCTATGCTATACATAGCATAGAATTATAGGTCAGTGTGGACATATGGTGAAACCTGTGTTAGTATTAGTAGGGAAAAGCATCTTTGGGAGAGAAAGTAAAAATCATATTGATATTAGAGCGGGAGTCTACGAATTAACTTTGTAGGATTTCTGCCTTGTGTGAATTCCCAATTCCACTGAAGTCACAGGAGTCACTGGAGCCAATATTTCACAAGGGCCAGTCCTCATTGATAGACACATGCAGCCCTGAACTTCTCTACCCATAGTCCAAGATGGCCAGATGTAAAGTAGTTTTGTATATAAACAGTAATTAAAGTAAATACAGTAGCCTCGGGACTATCTTCTAACCCTGAGGCCAACTAATACAGCCCAGCTTGTGTCCCTCAGGCTGATCTCTTTCCTCTCCTCCGCCACAGAGAAAGATGGTTTAACTGCCTGTTGGGAATGATTTCTCTGCCATGCTATTCTCTAAATGATGCTAGGCATTGTCTGCGACAGTGCTGGCTGGCATGGTCTTAAATCATGTCAGGGAATATGCTAATACATAAACAGTTAAACAGTACAGATGACTGCAAGAACACATCTGAGCTTGGGTATTCATTGTGTTTAGTTTATTTACTAGTACAACTGCAGTCCTCCAGTCCAGAATCTGTGTAGCTAGGCTAGCAGACTCTGTGGCCAAGGCAATATTCTCTGGCTCCCAGCATATGATATGCTTTTCATCAGAGAGTATTTGCTTTGGGCACAGCATCACGTGAATTCAGCTACATGGCTTCTGGGCTGGTTCTGGATCCTATGTGGCTAGTTTGGATGGAAAAGAGGTAGAGACCTGTCTGTATCCCTCCAGGAAGGCATTCCATTAATTTATTAAGTATTGTCTGTATAGCATACACATCAGCTACTTTAAATCAACTTCATAAAATCTTTTTTTTTCTTTTATTCTATGTATTTCAGAGAAGAAATGAAAGAGATTCAGCTCAGACTAGGATTTCATGGAACAGTCACAGAACTGAATGACATCCCCCCACTACTCTTAGTATGAGTTGGTAAAATAACATTATTTGTAAGTTAAGCACACTGAAAAATCTCATAAATGCTTTGATAAGCACACATTTATTATAGCAACACCATCTGTCAGCAACTTCCTTATAAAGCCCTGTTTTCAGGGATTTATAGAAGTGACATATGTATCATGGGGGGACAAGCCTACATTTGCAGGGCTATGACCTTATAGGTCTTTAACTCTATTTTCTATGATTCTTTAAATAATTTGTCTTGTTCACTTTGAGTGGCAGCAAGATGTAAGACAAGTTGACATGCTTTGTGAACAGCTCCCAAGTGTAAAAAAAGCCACTTTTCTCCTTTAAATTGTCATCTAGAGTGAAATTTAGTGCAGCAACAAGGTAGTGTTTAGATGCTTGTGTAACTTTAAAGAAGCTTTAGCTATTTTTAAATGTTCTTTGGCAAAAGATTATTTCACAGTGTGGTCTAATCATATTTAATATTTTGAAAAAGGAAATAAAAAAGAATAGATAAATCTGATCTGGCGTAGAAATGCCTTTTTTTGTCCAACAATGACCCCATTCTGCCAAGACAGACCTGCAGTTCTTCAAAAATATCAGTGCACCACCAAAACAGTCAGGTAAGTCATACTATTGAATAATATGAAAGAGTATTCCCCAGCGGTTAAGTTGCTTATGAGTGATTTCTAGCAATAACATGAAAAGGAAAGGCTGAATATGAATACAGAATCAATGGCATGAGGATCATTCCTATGAATAAAAGTTGATATGAAATCCAGAAAGGTAAAAGCAGAGGAAAGATGCTTCTAATTCTCAAAGCAATGGTCTTCTGGTCAGACATGTCAAGATAATAAATCCTTTGAAATATTTCAGAAGATTACAATATTTAAATGCAAAAAAGCAAGCAAAATGAAATAATTTGCTTCTACACACCAGCTCAAAATGAAATGTTTCATTTCATTTTTTTTGATCAAAAACATTATTTTTTTTGTTTTGCAATATACCTTTATGATTATTATTTCAAACTGAAAACATACAACCTTCAGCAGTTATATTTATTGTGCTAATTACAAAAAATACACATTCTAAGCAAATGCAATGCAAATGTAGCACTGCCCCACCCATGTATAAAATTATGTTTAAACACACTATAAGCAGCGGTTGCAAAATAATAAAATATCAAAAATATCAAATGCAAAATAGCTACAGCCAATTTGTATAGCAAGTTACAGCCAAAATGTTGCCGCTTCCAGGGAGAACACTAAATGGATACAGCAATCTGCAGACAGCTATATATGAAAAGAAGGTTTCTTTGCAGTTGGGAAAATTGCTAAGGTGCTTTCTTCTGTGTGAGTTTAAAAATAATGCTTGTTTTAGTTTACCCTGAAACTGAATCCCAGGCCTCAACTGAGTTGGAATCTAATGAAACAGAAATGCAGCTCAAAGAAATTCATCAAAATCTCTTTCAACTGGCAAGCCAAATTTGAGGAACGACAGCTAGACTCCTACTTTTCAAGCCACCAAAGATTGTTAAACATGTTACAAAAGTGTCGCACTTTGCTGAGAGGCTGGGAAGTTATCAAGCACACAGCTACATTAGTGCCCCTCTGCTGAATTATTAATGGAGCAGTGGCCTTTGGAAAAGGAGGTAGAGTAATAGGAATGTCAGAAAAATCTATCATTCAGGCAAATGCTATTGTCCATGAGAATCTTCAAAGAAGCTCTTCCCTCTATATTAACCTGGCTGAATGCTTGGACTGTGGAAATAGAATGCAACCAATATACCTAGCACATACCACAGTAGTATAATTATAAGGCAATATATAATATATATAAAATACAAACATATTTAAGCAGTATATAAGTGTATAATAAATATGTTTTGCAAATAAACTTTTTGTTAAGCATGCTGAAAATAACCATGGCATTTTCTCATCTAGAGTTACTTTATTTCTTCCAAGACATTGTAATAGCTTTATCCTATAATCATTTTCCTTTGTTTCATTTGAAGGTGAAGTCCTATGTTTGACAGCAGGAAGAAATATAATCATTTCTGACTTCCTAGTGTGCAATTAAAGAATTCAAGGTATTATAAAATTACTTAGCAGGTCACTTTTCCAGTAAACCTCATTTATTCACATCTCATTTTCTAATAAGCCAAAATATGTGTCTTACCTTCTGCCCCCTACAAAAGTTTCACACAGTGAGCGTGGAAAAAGGGAGCCTGCATCTTTTTTTTTTTTTTTCCATATCTACAGTAAAGACAAAGGTTCTTTCATTCAAATACTAGCAATATAGAAGATCAAAATGATATACATGAATATAAATTATTCTTTCTTAGGTCTATTTTCCTCCTGGCATTTCGCATCAGAAATATTGCTTGAGAGTAGATAGGTAAGTTTTTTTACAACAATGATTAGCAATGAATAAACAGAGCAAGTACTAAAGCTGGCTTTGCACCTACTGAATGCTGCAAGTGTCTGTACTCATTTGATATGCATCTAGCAAAGCTTGGATGTTCCCAGAAGGCCACTCCATGAACACTGAGAGAGCAGCGTCTGCTAGTGGTGCCTGTAAGTCACAAAAATGAAAAAAATATATTTATATAAGTGAGAGCAATTGGAAAGAATGAAGGTTATTTAAACTACAGTCTACATTATTTTAAAAGCACACACACAACACTTTCATACAAATGATCAGCAGTGTATATATAATAGTACAAGTTTCTGAAACACATTTCATTGTTCACTTGGTGAATATTTAGCAGTTTTTTTTAATTAAGAAGATCTTTATGACTTGCTTCATTTTCATCAATTTGCCAGAATATACTGGTTCTGTCAAGTCTTCTTCTCTGCTTTTCTCTCTCTGTGTATAGTAACACTGAAACACACACAATAAATATATATATATATCATATACCCATCCATATATATAAACTGCAGAAGATAAAGCGTATGTATGTACACATATTATATGTATATGCATATGTATGTGTGCATATATATGCATATAAATGTATTTATACATATGTATATGAGTCTGGCAATGATTATGTCTGAGAATACAACGCAAAAGATTTTTCCCTTTTCCTGTCATCATGTAGTTTCAATGTAATACTGTACCTGTGGCATTGAGAGGACATCGATTGAATGCCATGTCCCCAGCTGGGGTCCTTTTCCACACCATTGACATTAAATAGTCTTCAGGACATATTTCATAAGGTGCTGCCATTTAAAAATGAGAATTTAAATATGAATGTTAATGTAAAATAGATATTTTCTATCAGAAAAGTAAGTCTTCAATCTAATTCTTCCTGGGATGTATATATTATCATCTTTTGGTTTCATTTTAAGAATGAAATACATAAAGGTAGGAATGCAAAAACTGCAATTTTTGTGTAACAACTGGCTTTGTGATGGTATTTATTTTATAGCCCATGCATCTATTCTCCTCAGCAAACAAACATTCTTTAAATTGTATCTGCAATATTAATGGTTTTGAACCTTTACTTATTGCTCTATTTTCTTCAATAACATTAAGCATATTTCGTAAGTTGATGATAATAGCTACAAGCTGTGATGCTTGTTACACTAAACTTTTTTCTAAGATTTTTCTAAAACACACTGTATGTGAAAGAAATCATTCTAAAACCTTGGCTGAAATATTACATGTGCTAAAGCTGTCAAATGAGAACTGTATATTCTGGAAATGAAAAAGCAGGTTAGTTCTTTGAAATGTTTTTCATTACAAGTTAGTGATTATGCAAGTACAGTCAATAATGTGAGGCTGAGTGGCTATAAAATAAAACAACCTTTTACTCGTTTTACCATTTTAAGGGAAAAGATATTTTCACATTTCTACAGTAACAAAAACACACGGGGGAAAAAAGGCTTTTACAAATGCTTCACGTTTCATTTTCACATGGTCATGATTTCCAGATTCCCTCTGCTCTTTGTATTTTCTGTATTGCACTGTAGATTTCCAGTTTATGATTTTTGAGTAAACTAGATCAACACAGCAAACATCTGGCTGAAGATGTCTCACAACTTAAAGCACTGACAAATACTACTTGCTGAAATCTAACTCATTTTATGTTCAGGAGAGAAAAGACATGAGTTATTTCAAAGTATTATTGTATGTATTTCAGGTAAATTGTAATCCTACTGTGTTACGTCAAAGCATTTATAAAACAAGGAAAAGGAGAAGAGAAGGGAAATGCTGTCACACTTTTACAGATGGAGTGGTAAAGCAGAAAGTGATTCAATGATTCACCCATGGTTGCATGTGAAACCTCTAGTATATGTAGGACCAGATTTTACCAATTCCATTGCCTGACCCATAAAACTGTCCGTCTTCCTTGTACTTCTCCTGACAGAAGAGTGAGGTGCAGGACGAACTGAGCAGACTTTCACACCAAACAGTACCCTCTCTTTGTGGACGGCAAGGAACTCCTTGCAGACGTCTCAGTAATACTAACATGAATCACAGCTGTTTAGAAAAATTGCTTGCCCTATCATCAATATTCCTGAACTGTAAATCAAGACAGTTGGTGATGCTAAAAATCAAGTGGTCCCTTAATGGCAAAACATGAAGAAAGTTGATTATATTCATAATCTAGAATACTAACACTGCTGCTTTAGACATATACAAAAAGTTAATGCTGGAGGCCATGGTTAAAATGGGGAAAAGCAGGTTTTGACAAACATAAGTTATTTGATGACATAAGCGAATGCAATCGCCATCATACTGTGCTTTTGTAAATGGAAGAAATGTTCTGCAAGATCAACATAAAACAGAGGTAATGTTATAAATTACATAAATGTGCTAAAGCTCAGAGGCCTTTGATAAGTGTATTTGTCATCCAGCTCTGGCTATTTCAAATTCTTTGTGTTCACTAATAAGACATAGCAAGGTTGATTCTCAGAACTGAAAATCTTTCTTCTCTTCAAATACAAAGTGTTAAATGTTTTTTCTGAAAATATACATATATAGAGAGAGATATATAAACACATATATACCATGTTATCTGTTTTATGTTAGCAAGTCACAGGTAATATCAGAGATTTTCTGTCTAATTAGAAGGGTACTACCTGTGTGCTTTTGCCACTTTTCAAAGCTCAGAATTACTGGAGAGCCTTTTATCTTTAGCATAGTACCAACCATAATCTGTGTACCTCTGTGCTGTGTTCAAAGTAAAAAGCCTTCCCAAGGCCCAGAGTTATCAGGGGAGAGGTGCAGGAGCAAGTCAGAGTTTGGAAGAGACGTCACTGAGCCCAGGCTAACAAGTTTTCCTGGATCTTGGCTGACTGTGCAGTGCACCCAGCTGTCTTTCAGTGCATTCTACAAATACCTTGGATCAAGGAATGTGGTGCCTAGAAACCAAACCAGTTCTTTCTAAAGCCAAAACACATCTGTCAGAGCTTACCAGTCAGGCTCCTGCCCACATTAAAGCATCATTAGAGCAACCAACACAAGTTGCCCGTGGAGATAGTACAGTCACATTGGAGTGGCATTACACCTGAATTAAAAAGCCTTGCTAGCCCTGCGGGATCTCCTCAGGACCAGTTCAAGCATTTCTGTAACTATGGCACAATTAATTCATAACATGCACAAAGATAAACAGGAGTTAGCTGTTCAAAATCATAGAGGATTGCTAAAATTTAAAAGAAAACAGCAAATACTGAGATAAATTTGCTTAAAGTGACAAAAAAAACCCCAACCCTCTCTTTCACTGAAGATGTGATTCAGCAATATCTTGCCATGCAGAGCATGTACTCCAATTTACCATGTTATACCCCTGGAATGATAGGAGTGAATTCATCTTAGCTAAGCATAAACACTCAACGAAGTGAGTGATCTAGAAGTCCAGCCTTCCTCTAGCATCACTGGTGAGACAATATGAATCTCCAAAAGGCATTCAGCCCACCTGGGGCCTGAAAAAGCTGTCTGCTAATACACAGACAAAGCAACAGAATAAAAGCAATAGAAAAAAGCTTTTGAACATTTTGTAAAATATCATTGTAATTAGAGATAAAACAAAAACCAAAGTTTTAATATAATTATTTCTGTGCTGACAATTATTTAAATCTTCCCCCTTCTCATATTTTACCATACATAGCTAGTATTGCCTTTGAAGAAACTTTCTATCTGCAGTAGGAAGCCATTAGCTGGTCTTCAGCAGCAGCTGTTGTGCACTGTCTTTCTGTTAACAACCAAGGTGATTCTTTCCATTAATTTTTAGGTCAAAACAATTCCTATGTATGTTTTCCACCACTGACAATATGTTTATGAAGAAATACCGAGTATCTATTTTGAGTAAAAACTGAGGAAAGCATAAATACTACAATTTTATGGAGTTAAATGTATAGGTATTTCTGGAAACCAATACTGTATCATTTGAACATAAGATATTCCTAAAACTGTCATAAAGATGGCGTTCTGTTTTCATAAAAATAAATTTACAAAAGCACCATTGTCCATACAGAAGTGTTCTCTCCTGAATAATATGGTATTTTATTCTTAGTTCTCCTATCTTTTATCTTTTACTGGCCCATTTGATGGGACTTACCTTATTTCTCTTATGTATTTCTCCAAAAGTTGCTGATCAAGCTGCTGTGCAACTCCCTAACAGACATGGATTGCAATTTCTTGTGTTACCTAGCTGTCTCCTTTATTCCTATGGGATAAAGCTATTGCTTGTTCATCCAGTGTTAAGTTTTCCACAGTGATTTCCACTTGACAAGTTGCCTAACAAGTCCAGAAGTTTTTTTTTTTTTTCTCCGCCACAAAACTGTTGGTTTCTGTTTCATTTATTTATTTATTTTCCTGTGCATTACTCTTTACACTCAAAAGGATTATGTTATTTACACAGGTTAAGTACTTTCATAAGATTTGGCAGGTGTGGAATGAAATGCTGTTGGCTGAAGTGGTAACCTCAGCAGAGGATTGGGATTTTGTAGGATGATGGAAGGGCTTTCCGTCTTTATCTGACACAGACTGAGACATTTGATGGCAGGACAATAAAATGCATGTACTTCCCCAAAAGTCTGCATACAGACTCCTATCCACAGCAGTGGGATTCTGCACAGCAGTGTGTAACACATGGTCAGAAAAAATGAGAAAAAAGTGTGTTGCTTGTCTCCTAAAATGTTTGGCACTCACCTAGACCTCAGATAAGTGGATTAGTTTTCTAATGTTGAGTGGGAAACAGTTCAGCACTTTTTGCTATTATCCAGTCTGACTTTCCTTTCTGCAAAATAGACTGTTACCTTATGCTACCCTCAGTGGACAAAGAGGACAACTGATAATCTGTTTTCTGAATAATGGCTTTTTGTAGATTTGGAAGTCATTGGTATATTCCAGCTCAATTTCTTCTTTCTTCTAAACTCAGTTCTTCTTAATTTTCTCTTAGACCACGTCTCCTATGACTTTTAAAATTTATTTTTTCTTTTTCTCTGGTCTTTCTCTGATTTGTTTACTAGAGTTTACACAGTACTAAATCCTTAACATTGCTGACCTGTTAGGAATGAAACCTAACTTTATACCTTTGGGGTACAACAAAAGAAAAATGACTGAAGCCAAAATATATTCGGATGTTAATTTTCTGTTCCCAGAGCATTACACAATAGATGGGAACAATCACAGTTTTAATACATCTAATTGTGAACAGAAATAAATCAGAAAGAAAGAAACTCAACATTTGTCCAGAAACCAAGCCATTTGGGAGACCTACTTTCAGATAATAGTTCTGAGCCTGCCTTTCTTAGTGCTGCTTATGTTCAGCTTCTAGGAGTGTCTCATGTAATTCAGCCCCTTTCCAAACCAACTGAAAAGCATCACTGATGCACTATGAAGAAAATCTTATATAATGTTCAGAATATGCAGAACTCAAAAAGTTCAGTCAAGATTTTCAATCAGTCAAATGAACAGCTCTGTTTGAAAAGCATTTTATTAACAGCAGTTAGAATAATTGAAAAAGATTTTATTCTCCTTTTGCTTATACAGTTTTAAGTCTGCAATATATTCACTATCTGTAAGTCCAGACCTCTGGGTGATACAGACAGGTGTAGCTCCATCCATTTTACAAACATGTTATGCAGACCTACAATGCTGCGGATCTGCTCTTACACTAATGCAAACCAATGCTAATACAAGAAAAATTAGACCTTTTTGTTTCTCATGTTTCTCAATGGCTTATCACAGAAAGAGAAACCAGTGAAACAGAAAATAGCTTTTCTGAAATATTTTAGGGCTACTGAAGAAAAACATATAAATCATGAAAACTGCTGTATTAGGATCATCATCCCTTGCTGTCTTTGGCAATTTATTTATACTTTGAAGCATAGGAACAATAATAGCACTAAGTGAGTAGAGAGTCATCTCTGTAAAGTACTCTTCAATCTTACTTGATGTTTATAACATGTAAATCTGTCTATCTGTTTATACTTTGTAATGTAGTATTTTGGTAAATTGTCCACTATCTACATTTAAATATTAGATGCTCTAGCAAACATCAGTCTAGAAACAGTTATATTAAATCTGTGTTATTCATTCATAATCTTTCACATAAGTATTATTTGTTAAAAAGTGCATTAGGTTATTATGGTGTCTATAAACATTCTGATTCTGATCTGGGATTAATCAAGTCAATAAATAAATACAACAAATGGCAAATAATGTTTTGTGTGCATTTGACTTGTAAGTACATTTGTAAAATATTTTATTAACAGCAGGTGGCAACCTTTGAAAATTGGATTGCAGCAGTGTGATTTTACTTCTGAATATACACATGCAAATTACTTCAAGAATGATATTGTAAGCGGAAGCTGGTTTATATGAATGTCTGCTTACTGAGAAGACTCACATTAACCTCTTAGAACAGTGATTTTATGGAGGAAGTTTACATTAACTGTGGGAATTATAATTTGTTTAGGAACTCAATACAAACACTGTTTCATGCTGCTTTGCAAATAACGTGCATTTTATTAAAACTAAAGTGAACACTGGAGATGTAAGTTATATTTAGTAAACTTCTCTAGTAAAGTATTATAAATTTATAACTACAATTACACCTTTTATTATTCTTCAAATGCAACATGATTCATTGTTTTACTGTACTGCAATATCTTGAAACTGTTCTTTGATGGCTGCCAGGGGATAACTGTCCTGCCTATGAAAACATGGGATTGATAACACAAAATTCACATCTGATATGTTTTCCTTTTCCAGACCCAAGCATCCCTGCCATTTAAGTTCTTTCTCTCCCTACCAGAGAATATAGCCATAGAAATGTGAAGTGGAATTGTGCAGAAATCAGAGAGATTGTTAAATTCATTTTCCTGCTACATTCAGAACATATCATTTCCCAAGTGACTGACTAAGACATCCTACACTGTTTGTGTCTTACTTTGTTTTCTTATACCTGACCAATAATGCATTCTTTTACTTTAGGAAAATGTCTCGTCACAGATAAATATGATCAGATTCACCAAAAGTTTTTGTTTAATCGCTTTCAAGGAAGCTCAGATGTGCTTTTATCAGCTTTTATTGAGGAAGACTTAAATCTATCAGGAGGACAAAGTAAAAACTGCTGCAAAGAAATACGTTTAAGCTTTTATTAAAACAGGAAAGTCATGCCTTTTCATTTTAACTGACTTTCTTTTTTATAGAATGTTGCTCATGTATTCATTCATTCTGTACATCACAGTAAGGTTAATTCTTTTCCCCTCGTCTTCATTGCATTGGAATTGGCCCCCTATACAGATGCCTCTTGTACAGTGGCTAAAAGGAATTCCATGATTTACAAAACCAGGTCTAATTCTCTCAGAAACAGTGCATTCTGGAAGAATTTCTGCATCAAATCATCTCTACTCCAAATAATGTAGCTGGATCTGTGCATTGAAACATTTTTTCTGATAATTTTATACTCTGGTATTTTTATTTATTTAAAAAAATAATGCATTGCTTAGATATCCAATTGGGCTAGTTTACACCTAGCTACAGAAATGTAATCCTGCTGAGAAAAAAACAGCAGTTACTTGCCTAAAGCAAGGCCAGATATGGCTTTTTATGAACACTGCTTTTAATACACGGATCTTGTCTCTCCTGAAGATAACCATCAGAGTAAGCCACACAGTGGTGTATATAATAACAGTGATTATATCTGCTTCTCACCTGGACACCTCTGTTCACTGCACCGTCTAACTTCCTCTCCAGTTCCTTCACACTGTTGCCCCATCACAGAAGCACCTTGACAGATCCTAATTCGCCTCTCCCAGCCACCATCACAGGATTTGGAACACCCACTCCAGTGTCCCCACTGGTTCCACTGGCCATTTGCTATTTAGAAAAATATCATAATTACAGTCATGACATAATGACTGTCATAAAGGAGGATGGATAGGTTATTCTTTACTTAGGTAAACGAAGAAAGCCCCCAAATAGATACATTTATATATGTAAAATATGTTACAGAAATTATAGATATAAGTGCATGGAACTTCTAAAGATGGGCATGTCTCTACTTGGCTCCTAAACATGGAATTGTTGTCTAAATGACTTGCATCTCAAGGTAAAATAAAAAAAGTTGATGCACATTAACTCTGAATTAGACTGCAAAACAGACATTGTCACTTGCATATTTTTTGTTTTAAATGTACTTGTTGTATAGTGCTATTGTATGGGCACACATAATGACACACATTTACAATATTCATAAATAACCTGTTAAAAACTAAATAAAAACACTCTTGCATGTGATATTTTAGAAGCTTGATTTTACATGATCTGACAGTGTAAATGGGGCTTAAAATTCAGTGTAAATATAATTCACCCACACTGAAAGGCTGTTTTTATACTTCCAGAGGGTCATTATGTAGTCTCAACATAGAAGAGGAACAATTCAAATATGTTCAGTTTCTAGGTTCTTGAGAGACATTATTAAACTCTTTAGTTCTCAAACATTTTGTTCTAAAACTGTTGTATTTTCTTTAAATGATGGTAAAACTGAAATGCAAATACGCAACCTCTGTCATGCAGTCTTTCCAGATGAATTCTTTATTTTTCTATCTCCAGGTGGCTCCTCAGATAAAAAAGGAGCAAGGCCCCCATTCTCCCTCTGGAGGAGGGCTGCTCTGCCTGTTTGCAGCCTGCTGGGGTCTGCGGAGGCCCAGAAGTCTGCCTATGCATCACTGGTTCCAGTCTCAAAGCTACTGGCAAGACCGGCCCTTAATTCTCTTTTTAGTAACATGTAAGTGTTGCCCTTCTCTGTGTGAATCACTACTTACCGGTGCACTCCGGGTTATAGCACTCCCTGCTTTCAGCCCAGGGTCCCCGGCACTCGGAGCCGCCGTGGGCCGCGGCGGTGCACTGCCGGCTTCTCTGCTGGGTGCCATTGGAACAGGTCACCGAGCACTGGCTCCACGAGCTCCACTCTTGCCACTGTCCATCCACTGCCAGAGCAGACACAAAAGAGATGGACACACCAGAATTACCATCAAACCCATGCAGTGCCTCAAGTGTTCATTCTAGGTTAGGAAGTTGCAATTTATGCATGAATGCAGCTCTTGGGCTAAACCTAGACTGAAGACATTTGCCTTCTCACAATAATATTACTGACTTTGAAGGTCTTGAAAACTTTGCTGATAAAATGTACCATATCAAACACAGAAACTGTGATTATGAGCTACTTTAAAATCATTTAAAACTGTTTTCCTTTTTGTTCAAGTAAAGAAATTTTCATCTCCTCAAAGTGTATGCTGATACAGCAACAGAAAAATTATGAATTTGCTAACATATTTGAAAGTCCACAAAGTTTTTTTTTTTTTTTTCCTGAAAAAGTATTGCTTGTGCTTTTAGGCAGAAGTGGGGGACAATCTTGTATCATATAAGCTTTAAGCCCTTGAAAGTGATTCTTTACAGCTTCAGTGATCACTTGCATGGGTCAACTTACAAGATCCTTAGTCCTGACTGTAAAATGCAGTCTATTTAGTTGAATAGGAAAAGGAACACTGAGTTACCACACTGCCTCAAACAAAGTCTATTTATTTATACTTATAATTTTTCATACACTTTTATCATCCATCAGCCTCCTAAGGTAAATGACCCCAGTTCTTCAATATGCTTTTCAGATAAAATGTAATAGAACAGAAATGGCCTTCCTTATTCCTCAAGTCTACTTCCTTGCTAGTATATTGCATAATCTTCTTCCTGAATTTGTCAAGTTCAGTTTTAAACAATATAGATACGGTGATCAGTTCTGCATTTAGTATTTTATATTAGCCTATACATTTTAGTCTGGAGAAGTATTCTCATGAGTAAAAGTTTAGGATTGTTATTTTCAATTTCATATATCAGAAAGTTTGTTTGGGTAAATGAAAATATACAAAAACAAAATAATAAAAATACACACCAATTAAGTTCTCATACAAGTGAAAAATTAGATGTTCTATCATGAATAATAGATCTAGACAGTATTTCTAAAAATGGATATGCATTATAAAATGTGTTATTACTTACTGTACTAATTCAGAACTCTGTATTCATACAGACTTCAATAATCATCAACTGGTCATTGCATCTGCAATTACCCAATATAAACTCAAAATTCAGATTGTAATACAATGTTATTTGATTAATAGTCTTCTTTGAAAATCTGTTTTATAATTACAGTTGCCATAAAAGCACAACTGTTGAAAATCAGTAACTTCACTTGCCAACCCTTGATTTCAGAAATCTTCTAAAGAAGTATTGGAATAGCAGCCTTCTATGTTTGTAGTATTAATAATTAAAAGAGGAAGCAGAATTTTTGAGTTAGTGGAACATGAAAAATATTATGAGAAACATTATGGAAATTACATTTTAATTAATCCCTCTTCAGTTTTATTCATTGCTACATAGTATTTTCTAGGGTAGGAAAGGTCAGATCAATTATTATAAATGAACAATTTAGTAAACGGCTACATGCCTTTGCAGTCAATAGGAGCTGAAAGAGCCAACTACCATGTAGTTTACACGACTACTTTATTGTATTTTTGCTATAGTGTCTTTGGAGAAAACTCATTCTGTGGCTTCTCATATATATTTCATGTGTCTCTCTTCTTTAGCCTCAGGAGCAAATAGTGTGCAAGTTTTCTATTTCAGAAATACTGTTAAAAGTCTAAAGAACTGATCATAGTGATTCCTATATAGAACAAAGCATTGAAATTGCAGGAAATTTTAATATTTAGCAAAGATTTAAGCTGCTACTTTTAAATGTAGCCACTACTTTACTTCCTCTGATGAAATCCATTCTGGTAGAAAGAACTATTAAAAATCCAGAATTCTCGAATAACTCCTTATTTTGACAGCTTCAGTGTAAAATCTTTTGCTTCTTTTCAATACTGGGGTGAACTGAATGCATTAATTTATTCTCTGCTGTTTTTATTTGGCATTTCTCTTGTTGTCAACTCAGCTTCATGCTCACATATCATGTTAATTACTTTTGTGCAGGCACATGTAAAATTGCACAGCTGCCAACTTGGTCAAAAACCAGATTAAGTCATATTTTATGCAGCTGCATAGAAGACTGAAACTTATCCACAAATTCTGTGCTAAAGTTGGAGTATGCTTTGCTGGTCTGAAGAAAAACAAACTTCAGGGTTAGTGAAAATGAAAGAAATTTAGTTTTAATTCTATGAGGTGCTAAGTTCCACCCATGCTTTGACTTCATCTCCATTTACAAATCCTCAGATAACTGTTTGTTAATCAAACGCCCATCAACCCTTTTCAGGATGAGCTCCAGTCATAGAGAATCTATTTGCAGCAGTGTTGTGAACTGTGGATATGCAAGAAGCCTTCCGCAAGGGCAACCTTTACTTTGTATCAGAGTAAACTCATGAATAAAAGCTTCCACACTACAGCTCCTAACACTTTTTTAATATCTAGGTATTACACTGAGTTCAGTAATAACAAGGGAGATGATTTTTAAAGCAAAAACTTATTTCATTACATATATCTGGCTTGAAATTTTTTGTCAAAATAATAACCTATGGACAGAAATTTTTAAAATTAATTGTAAAAGACTGATTTTTTTGATTAGTTTGAATTTCAGTGAATGGAAGGGTTAATGTGAAGTCTACACATTGTTTACTTGTTCAGGGATAGTTTTTTTGGAAAGTGGTTTAAGCAAGTAACTCCCAGAAATTAGGCAGTTAACAGTTCTGACCTTCCCTTTTCTTCTTTTCCCAAATATCTTTGTTGTATGGTGAATAAATATTTACAGAGAACCCCACAGCAAGTGTAATCCAAACACACATGGCAGACACAAACTGTGTAAACTCTGAATATCTCTCTTTAAGCCATACTCAGAAAGTTGCTTGTCTTTTGATTCTCCAAGATCCACCCTGAATCAAGATTCCCTACCCAAAGCACTGTATTTTGAAGAAATTGAGACTTATCTGCTTGTGTAATGTCTAGAACAGAGTTACCATCCTGATTATATTCTTTGACCACTACAGTTAAAATTATTAACTGTATAACCCCCCTTGCTCACTTTGCATACCAGTTTTTTTCTGTGTGCAAAGGACAATAAAAAAAATCCCAACAGCCTGCACCGAACGCACTGTAACAAAGCAGAGTTGTTATATAAGCTCACCAGGGCAGAGTGCAATATTGCAAGGTTTATGTTGTGTTTCAGGTCCATCACATGATCTTCCCCCATACTGGGGAGGTATACATGACCTTGTTCTAGTTCTTTGGCCTCGACCACATGTGAATGAACACAAACTCCAAGGTGACCATTCCTCCCAAACGCCATGTACTGCAACAAACCAAACAGATTTTAACCAGAAACAGACACACAAGTAACAGAAGGATTTCAAACCAAATATGATCAATATTGCATAAGGGAATTGTTTTGCCAGCTTCAGAGAAATCAGTACCTACAGTGGCAAATAAATCTTCTTTATAAAAATTTAATTCATTTTGATTTCAAAGTCTTATTCTCCATAAAATATATTTAACTTTGACAATTTTTCTCTAATCTTTCAACTGATCTCACTATCGCTTGCATTTTCAAAAGTTAATTATGATTCGTTGGCGCCCGACTTGAGATATCTTTAATAGCCCTGATTTCAGGAGATGTGGTCAGTCTTTGTGAAAATCAGGCATATACCTTATGTCCCAGGGCAACTCTAAAAACATGAAGCAATCAAAATTAAGCTTTCTTTTGTAAATATGGGAATAAATATAATAATTTCTTACTGTGTCACCATGATAAATTGGGGGTCTTATCTTACAATTGTTTCATAAGTTTAAATTCTCGTGGAAACATGGCAGCACATGTGCTTGATTATCTTCCTCAAAAGTACCACAGCTGTATAAGCAAAACAGATTTGCACTGTTTCCTTAAATGAACACATTCACTGATTTAACATATACAGTAATGCATGCATCAATAGATCTCATAAAGAATGTTAACTCAATAAACTTCAAACACCTTCAGAGAATACAATAAATTACAAACACATCCAAATATTTTTATATAAAAAGTATTTCATAAAAATAATATAAGGAATCCTAGAATATGCATCTTTCTCTAGCCTCACTTCTTTCCAGTGCAGGAGAAACTAATTTACAAAACTCATCTCAGCTTATATGCCATATATATTTCATTTTCAGAAACAATTGGAGTCAAATTTTCAGAATGCTCCACATAAACAATGTATTATAGATAAGCATGTATTGGTAAAATAGCTCCATACACATGCTTTGGCAAAACAGTTCTTTATGAATTGAAAAATATTGCAAAATATGCTGTAGGTATTTTTCTTCTGCTTAACCAAAAAGCAGTTGCACAGGTTTAGATTAGCCTGTTTGGGAACAGGAAAACTACAATAATGCTAGACATTGAAGAAAAACCTGAAGGCTTAGCAACCAGACTGACCATCAGACTCAGTGTCATGTAACTGTGTGTTTGTGCAACTCTAGATGTTTGAGGGTGTCTGGAGGGATGAAAGAGTGTGCCACATTTCAGTGTATCACTGGCAATGGTTCACAGCATTATAGAAGGAACAGATTTTCTGGTCTGTCCTTACTTCTCATCACTGTGATAGAACCTCTCGTGTGTGGGATTACTTTGCCTTGAGGGCATATATTACCTTCCCAGTGTCTACAAATAAAAGCCTCTTCTTGTAGGTATTAGAATAACAATTCCTGAGGCAAAATTCAGTTGCTTTAGGTGGGGAAGGATGTTGGCCCAGTGATACGTTAACACAAAAGGATCAGTAAGACTAAGGGGAATTCTGAATGTTGGTAGCTTCTATTGCACTCCATTAACACTAAGGAAAATTGTCATTTCAGGTGTTACACTGAGGTAAAAAGTTTTTTAGATAACTTCAAAGAAATTGTATCTGACAAAAATGTCTAATTTTATACAGTGAATGTATTCACCCACTAGGTAACATCTCAGTTGTTGAGAGGTTATTGAGTAGTCACATACAAGTAGTCTAAAAATACAGTAATTATTTCATATCCTACATGGCTAGCTTTATTAAAGTTCTCATATTCTAAATACTACATCAATCTATGTTATATTAGCAAAAAAAGCCAGGAAAACTCAAAATTAATGTTAAAGTGACAAACTTTAGTCTAGTGATTTTAAAAGCCTTGATTAACTTTGACATTTTGGTCAAAAACATGAAACAAGGTCCTTCTAAAGCTAAAAAGTTGATGACTACATCTGTTTATAAGCCATTACATTTCATCTTTTCTCAACAGGTATTATTCTTAGAGAGGTACTCTGACTCAGCCATAGCATTTCAAGCTTTTTCTCATTGGCAACGCATTAGATTTTGAATCCAGACATCTCTCTAAAACTCTACATTTTTTGATCAGATAAGAATAATTAATGAAAAACCAATTTGTCAGATCAGAATCTAAGGGACAGTTAGTAATAGCAAAGAAATACTTTAATTTATTGATATTACAACAGTTGATTAAGATGCTCAGGTGAAACAACAAGAATTTCAAAAAGTACAAAACATAACAAGTCAATCTTTAAAAGCCAAATTAAAAAAAAGTTTATGCTGTAAAAAATAATAAATGGGAAAGCTCTAAACACTAAGTAGACATAGGCTGAGGTTTTCAGAGTACATATTAGTTTAAGTCTAATGTTTACATTTGGGTTTAGAGTTGATGCTGTCAAAATGTTATATGTTGCCTTCATTTAAAAATGACAGAATTTCCATGAGTTGAAGGGCTCTTTAAAGGAATTGTCTTGAGCCAAGAGATTGTATGTCTTTTCTGGCAAAAGTAACTGCATGTAAGCTGTAACAAGGATAATTCTTTGGTGGTTTTGTATCTGAACATGAGCCAAAACAATGTGTTTGACTTTGAGTGGATTCAAACTTACACCGGCCTCTATCTGTTTCTGGTTTAAAGCGAGGAGTTGTGCCCAAAATTGTCTTCTGTGATAAATTTTAGCTCATTTAATAAAAATTTCACAGTACAGTCTTGTATGTATATGACTTGTTTTCTGTAACTAGTAGATAACTAGCAAAGTAAGGATGGAAAAGGCATAACACTAATAAAACAACCAATCAAATATCAGGGGCAATTAATCTATACAAATGCATCATAGCAGTGTCCAGTATTATCCAGATCACCTTTAGAAGATCCACTCAAGGACATTTTAATTTTTTTTACCTTTGATTTTTTTCCTGTTATTTCATTTTCATTTTCTTTCTTTAATACCACTCCCTAAATGCACAAAAACCTGTAATATCTGATGAATTATAGCCAGATGAGCTATGCCAATTTATACCAGATGGAGAGATGGCCCACAGAGGAGTTACTGTTTTCTGTAACAGAGTTTCAAATGCAAAATTCATTATTTGGGACAAAAATATTAAAATTACTGCCAACTTATCTGTCAGAAAAATATTGCTAGCACAACGAGTTTGGATTACTGCAGAGCATCTTTCCCTTAGTTCTGCCACTCTGTGAACCCGATCGTGTTGAAGTGAACACCCACAGTGTTCACAATACACAACTTCTGTGAGGTGGGAGGAGGCGTGAGGCCATGTTGGCCCTCCTCCTACAAGCATATTTTAGGAGATTTTTATTGGGGTTTAAATGACTTTGATTTGTTCAGCTTTAAATTATGGAAAGATACTATGGCTGGTGATGTTTTGTGGTATATGGTATAATAGTTTAATATGGAAGAATAATTCTATCTGAGCAGAATCAAGATTAAAAAAATTTTTTGAATGAAATCAGAGGTTGTGCATGCACAAATTTAAACTCACTTAAGTACTATAGTGTCTGGTCCTGTAGTATGGCTTAAATTGTGCAGCTGAAAGTCTTTTCCTATATCTTTCCTGAATTCGTAATAGGTAAAATCAGCAAATGCTCTGACACCTGCCCTCCAACCTTCACGTTTAAGCCATATAGCTATTCTACTTCCTCTATGTCTCTCTCTAAAGAGACAGTTGAGTTTTCCTCCCTCTTGTTTTCTTCCTCTCAGATGAAGCCCTGAACTTCCAGAGAATAAATTACTAACAATTAAGGTGCAGGAATTCAAAAAGATAGTGCTAACTTCCTTATATTCATTGTGTTAGCCTACCCATGCAGGCACAGAATATATCAAAATGTGCATGAAAACTTCAGCAATATGGCCGAAGCTCATTATTATGAGCCATGAGAAATAAAGAGAGATAAGCGTGACAGTATATCACACCAGCCAAATTATAGTTTTGAGCAAACAAATGCTTGAAATGTTTTAGTGTACTCCTGCTCCTGCCATGTTTTGCTTCACCCATTAGCCTGAAACTACTTTCAGCTAAATTTTGTGGTGAAATGGGTTGAAAGCAATGCAGAAAGGGGAAACCAACTAACTGAGATCAGCTACAGCCATAGAAATTTAACATTCTTTCCCCTTGAGGTCTTAGTTGTGTTATAAATTATCCAGTAAGGAGGAATAAATCAATGGCACTACAATACTGGATCCTGAGATATCCTTTGCTCACAAAAGAGCCAGTAACAACAGCAGTTACATGAGCTATATTTTGCTGCCTACTAGACTGCACTTTTCCAGAAGGCTCTTGATCCCATGACATTTGCAGTTACCTAATGGCCTCATCTCTCTAAAACAGTATTGCTCAGGAACAAAGATAAATAAACCACAGTTGCATAAAGTTGGTTCCTTCATGATTTTACTTTAATTATCTGGAGTACTATTTTGAAATTTAACAAGTTATTTCAATACTAAAAGTAAATTATATTCAGTAGAATAAAAAATATCTAGAAATGACAAACCAAAGAGCTTTCATGTACTTAAGGAAAAGATTTTGTGGTCTAGCTCACTGTTGCATAATGGTGACACTGGTGAATCCCTTTCTCAAAATTTTCCACGACAGCCAGATCACAGACAGATGATCTTCC
Source organism: Apteryx mantelli (assembly GCF_036417845.1). Taxonomy (NCBI): domain Eukaryota; kingdom Metazoa; phylum Chordata; class Aves; order Apterygiformes; family Apterygidae; genus Apteryx; species Apteryx mantelli. The sequence continues at coordinate 107,245,780 of NC_089980.1, forward strand.
CTAGCATCCCAGTGAGACTATTGGATACTAAAGGGAGTATATGAAGAAGAAGATGAAAATACCGTTCCAGCCTTGCACTAGCATTTTCAAGTTTAACTGATTCTCTTGAAGCTTCTGAATAGATGTTTGAAGTATACTCCGTAAGCCATTCTGCATATTTTTTTATTTGAGAGGGAAAACTTATCTAGAAACATTAGTACAGGTCTCAAAATGTACCACCCCCCTGCCTCCCCTTTACTAATCATACAAGCATATAATGAAGATGCCTAGGAGATTTTGTATCTGTAGGTTACAAGGAGAGACTACTGTTATTTTTGTATGTTTATTGCTTCTAATTTGCTAAATTGTAAAAGCTTGCTGTATTAATTCAGTCCAAAAGCTGTATGGAATGAATGGTACGGGTACAGGTATCTAGGCTAAATTCCAGATATGTATGTGTAGGCTTTGATTGTTTTGTCATACTTGTTTTCTAATTATTCTAGTTTACTAACTATTCATTTTGTTAACCATAAACCAGGAATAATCCTGAATCATGCAACTTTCTAAGACAGGATTCATAATATAATGAGAACAGAGGATATTTAGGCTAATAATTAGAAGGATGTCTGAAAAATTAATGGAGTTGTGACTAGGAAAAACACATTTCTAAATTGCTAAGTGACTCCTATAGCCAGAGACCATCATAAATTAATAATATTAATAATGTTTTTGTACTTATGTGGAACAATGTGCAGGACTAACTCTAGAAGACTAATGGCTTACCTAGATATAATATTTTAAGTTGCTTTTCATTATAGAAGTTCTCTAAATGCTAACAATACTGATATGCAAACTCTGAGGGGATCACCTATGCAATCACCACTGGATATTTTGTTACACAGTAACAACATGAAAGTCTGTTTCTATATATTACTAGTCATTCAGAAAAAGCCCATGGGGGTCTCTATGTATGACAGTCTACTTTACTTGGAAAACAGTCAGCTTCCCCAGAACCTGAAGATGGCTCACCACCTTCTGGGATCAAGTGTTACAGAAGAGCTGGGGAATTTGTGCATCTGAAGAGAAGAGCGTGATTCTTCCATTTCAGACGTATCAGAGGAAAATGAATGTAGTCACAGGACATATGCCTTCCCTGTTGCCTCCTATCCCAGATAAGTCAGATCCACAGATAGAAAGTCTAAAGGTAAGAAAAGAGATGTGCCCTTTCAGCAAATATCTTGAACATGTTTGTCTCTTCTCCTTAGCGTATAGTTACTGTCAAACTCCACATATGTCCAGATCTCTGTGACAAGAGGAGTAGGAAAGCTGTAATGCAAGATACTGATGATCTTTACCTTGTGGCAGGTGTAAGAGGGCTAGTCTTTGTCTGATCTTCCTTTAATGGATAGCTATTGCCCTTTCTGGCCTGAACAATGTAAAAGAAAGTCCATGAGGACATTACTGTGAAGAGAACATTATTTGGCCCGTTGCCTAGAAGACAGTACTCTAAATGGCTAAACAACTGCAGTGTAGAATGATATATGTTAACTTAAGCTGCCCTGTTGATCAGTCTCCACTTCTTAATGTGTTGGTGATCAGGATTTCTTCCCCAGTTTGTATTTTGTACTTGCATTGTCTTTTTTTCAATGAAAATCAGAGAACACAGATTTTTTTCTTAAAAACTTAAAACTGTCAGAAAAAGAACTCTTGTTCAATATCTTGACTGTTCTGAAGGAAAACATAACAATCTACATGACCAAATTTCACAGCTGAGGAAAATTACACTTATCTGTTCTAATTGAAATGCCTCTATGCAATTCATGCTAAAAATAAAAATAAAAGATATAATTTAAAATTCTTATCATTACACAGTTCAAAAACATCCACAATTTTATTTATTGGCTGCTAACACTACCTGGACAGAGGGCAGTGTTATTGCAAACCCTTGATTCTCTTAAAGGGCCGCTGCAGTGTGTCCCGTAAGGTGATACACAAGTTCTGGTTCGCACCTGCGACCCTTGACCACAAGTAACTGAACACGTACTCCATTGGGCCCATTCTTCAACACCAGATTCACCTGTATTCAAGACAACAAACAAACATGAATATAGACATAAGTATTAATGAGACATCTTTTTCCTGAAGCTCATTAGAGTCTGCCCTTACAATTAAAGATAAAAGTAGCACACTAAAATAAATATTAAAAAGTTCATGGAAAAAAGCAGCTGCGGAAATGTGCAATGAATAGAAAATGAAGACACCTATAATGCTGCAGTCACATTACACCTGTCAGAGAAAAACACTTTGACCGCATAGCATCATTTACAGCTCCCTGAGAAATACTGCCTTTCAGCATTCTAGAAACCACACTGCCATCAGGATGCTAAAAGAACAAAGACAACTCTTTTTATATAATAGCAAAGGATTTAGCTATGACATTTATCACTCTGGAATGAAGACTAGGTTATAGTTTAAGGAACACTGCCAGTTATGGAATTCTGATTCAAAAAACTCCAAACCAAACACCTAATCCTTTATCTTTTCTTGAGTGGAGTCATCTACTATTTGAAAGAAGCTTCCTGGAAAAGAGGAGCACTTTGCATACCAATTTTTAACTTGAACAGTGGGATAAGAACTTTGATTTGATTTTTCCTGCACAGTTCTGTTACTAGCTTTTGACCTACAGATGTCCTAAACTGTTCAATGTGCTAGACCTAATTATTGCATATAGTACTTACCACTGTTTTCAAAGCTGTCAGATAAGAACAGTATGGCAGAATGAAGAATTCACAATTAATCATTTACCCAACAAATTCATGAGCTAATTGTCTGTAATTTGAAATGTATGTTATTTTAAAAATTCTGTGGTTACATCACAAAAAAAAAAAAAAAAAAAGGTTTTCAGTCCTGTGTTGTTACATTTGCTATTTTAGTTTTCACATAATCACACTGAAAGATATAAAACTAGTTCGCATGAAGTACTATTCAACATAAGGTACAAAATCAGGTGTGTTTTATTAATACTGTACATTTGAACTGAGTTGATTTTTAAACTTAAGTCCTTTTTGTAATGAATGGGATTTTACATTTAAAATTCAGTGGCATGATATGACCTTCAATCTTGAATACCTTGCTTAAAATTTTGGTTGTGTCAATATACCTCTATTCTTCCAAAAGTTTTGGTGTAACAATTAAGGAGCAGTCTGCAAACCAGGAAGTCCCTGGTGGTATCTTCAAAGAACGCAGTAAATGATACACTGTGATTTCTTGGAATGGTGCCTTTGTAGCAAGCATCTGTCTCAAGCTCTTTTTTTTGTTTCCACAAGCGAGGCACAAAACCTTTGCAAAATGCTTGTCTCTGCTAGTCCTCTAAGAAGCAGTTCTAAGCTTTAAAATTCAAAGCTTTTTTAAAAAAAACTGTGCTTCTTATTTAGTAGGAAAGCAGAATACTTTATAATTAGCATATACAAATCCCCCTGCTTTTCAGAAAATGGTATAAAATTGCAACAATTTCTACAGATAAGGACAAAAAGATGAGTTTTTTACATACAAAACTTCACCAAAGTGTTTTGTGTAGTCATTTCGTTTATTTGTTAGGAGAACAAAGGAGAAGTTTAAGCACTGATTATTGTTTTCATCATTTTTTGGCATGAATTTAGCATTTTGATTAGATTATTACATAGCCTGTGTTCAGGTTAGAGGATATAATATGGTATGTATGTCTAATCTCTAGGTAGACAATAACTATTATATAATGTATAGTATAAGTCCTATGCAAAATATAGTAAAAATACTCATACTACTATGGGTTTCTAAGCTAATCTTTTTTTGTCTTTTCTTTTCCTACATGTTTAACATTTGACTTTGCCCTTGTTAACGTGGTTTAGATAAAAGGTCAAACAGAAGAAAAAAGCTGTTTCTCAAGATGTTCCTCCTTATGTAAAACAATCATATATACTCATTGTAAATTATCTGTTATCCTACGCAGACTGGTGACAGTGCATAGCTAATAAAATACAGAAATAAAGTATTAAAACTTTAAAAATGTCAAAGATCTTAGTGATAAAAAGTGAGTTTTAACCCTTGCAATATGATGAAAAATAGCAGTAACATGATACTAAGAAGTGTGATTGTATTGAGTGAATTTTAAAATTAATATTGATTATTAAAAACCTTGAGAATATATGCACTGTCCATTCGCAGAAGGAAGAAACTAGCAAAATACTTCAACTTACATAAGGGTAGGAAGTTTAAATCTTTGTTGGAGCATGATTCTGCCTTTTGTTGTGCAAAAAGAGTGAAACTAGAGAAAATAATGGATAAATTTATCTCACAGACCACTTCACTTCCTTTTCCACCAAGTATTATGACTTTTTGTCATTTTTAATTTTCCAGACTACTTTGTGCTGCTGTATTATTATTTATTTTACAGTATTTTAAAAGAGGGAAACACCTTTACAGACATATCATACCATCGTTGACCATTTTTAATATAGGCAAATAGAGGTTTCTTTATTTTCTGGAATAAAACTAGACTGCCTACATAATCCCAAAATACGTCTTCCATTGTTCTTTTTTTCTCTTTTTTCTTTTTCGAAATGAGAATTTCAGAAGGTCTACTTTTTATTTTCTGTACAGTTTTCAGTTACTTTGTAACTTTTATATTTTTATGTCTATCATATTAAACCTATAATCTCAAATTAACTGTTGGTAAGCTACCAAACCACCATTCCCCCCCTGTTGCTAAACATGTAAAAGAAAGAGAACTTACTGTATGGAAGGCCTCATTGATCTGTGTAACACTTACCTGTATTATACATTCTAAATTCCATAACACCTAAGGGAAGGTTCAGTCCAAAAACATAAAATGACAAATACAGGACAATAAATTATTCACACAATATTTTTTGAAAAATTTAAAATATGTTTCACTACCTCATACCACTCACAAACATACAGGAAAATGCATATTTTATTACTGCATATAAAACTGTTCCAGTTCCCAGCAAAACTCCGTGGATTAGGTCCACTATTCTTAAAATAGTATTAAATGCTTTTCATAAATGTTTTCCAGGACAGTTCTCAATTCCTGTCTCTCTGCTCTTTTAAGCATACATACATTTTACTGGACTTTTGTATTTGCTTTTTTATTACACACAAAATAAAACATTAAACAAGCTAAAAATAGAAGAAATCTTGTGAACTTAGTATCCATTTAGAAGATATTCTAAAGGCTTCTTAGTCAATGGGTAAATTCATGAGATATGTTAGAAAAATCTTATGATTCAGTTTAAGAAGATATCACATTAATTGTATCACAAGAAAATGAATGCATTAGAGGTGAAGAAAATATGCAATGATCACTACAAAGGAAAATCAAAATGAAGAAGAGATGAAAATTAGTAGCTATGTCCAAAAGAGCGCAGTATTACTTAAAATGTATTAACCTACAGTATGTAAAAGATGCATTTCCTCAAAATTGGGCATGTAAGTTTATATGCTCTGCTCATACATCTTACATGCTTTCACAACAGGACCTTGAAGCCTGTATAATTTTGAATGATCATCTCCCACTCCACACACACGATATATCAGAAGATGATGGTAGTAGTGGTTCATTTATAATGCAGTTCTCTAGCACCCATGCACTGCAATGGATGACTAGAAATTATTAAATAGATGTTTTACCTGATACCATAAAAGTTTTCTGGATTTCTATAAGGAAATAAAATAGATTCTCCTACTTATTTTAGAGTAATTGTATGAATTCAAGAAGAAGCATAAAAGCACAAGTGTTATTCTATGTAGTAAGCAACTAACATTTTAAGTCTAAGCTAGATATGTAAGTCATAAGTTCTACTTGCCTGAACAAAAACTGTATGAAACCAAGAGGGTTCTAGGCTTATTTCTTCCATTTATGTGTGACATACAACTGAAGTTTTCTTACAGTAGTACCAACTGGGAGTTAGCCATAAAAGTAGTCCTAGAGATTAATGGGAGGGAAACAGACCTCTTCCTCTAAATTCTTTACCAGATAGATCTATATTGATTTGTTATACATGTATTTAGATTACTTAATGTATGATTTCTGCAAATCTGTTAAGTAAAGCACCCTACTACTAAGGAAGTCAACATGCAATATAACTAGATGCAATTATAGCTCTTTTACTAAAGTGAATATAAAACTGGAAGCATTATGTATGACTGATGCAGGCATATTTTCTAGGTTAGTATCTACAGAATACAGAGTAAATTGTTTCAAATCCATACAATACTTATGGGGCACAAGATTTTTATTGCAGTAACTTACTGGAATGGAGTATGTAGTGAACCATTAAAGAGTTAGGTTTTACCAACAGATGCACAGATCATTTCCTATGTCAGAATGGGGAATAATGTTGGTGTATTAAAACTTAATCCAGCTCCCTGTTGAAACTTTACCATTGACTTCAAAGGCAGCTGTGGTAATTGTTGGCAAACATTCTCTTTTTTATGACTACAACTCTGGGTTTGTATTATCATTTCAGTATCTTTACATAAAGCAGATGCAGTTGCTCAAACAAAATTAGAAAAAACGTTTTAGATGAAAAACTGTTAGATAATTTGCACTTCCAAATAATAACTATTTACAGCCAATTTCATTCAGCAATTATGAATCTCGAAACGAGAGAATAGAGGATTGTGCTGGGCCAAAGATAGGAAATGCTGAATGTATGCACATCAAAATCATCCTAGTAATTAATTACTTTGATAAACGCCTGAAGCTGGGATTAGACCTCAGTCCATTTATCTAGAAATTCTGAAGCACGTTCTTAATGTCTTTGAAAAAAAATGTCACAGTATAAGCTGTCCTGTGTCTTGCATGTGTGAGACTACTTTTATTACTAAATAAATTCATTTTTACAATAAATTATGTAGTATCCACATATTATCTACCTAATTCTCAGCTACTTTATTTATGGACTTTAACTGGTGGAAAAAATAAAAAATGATTCAAAAAAAGTATCAGCTTAGAAAACTGACAAATATGCAGCAAAAGATTATGGAAACATGCAGTGGTTTTGCTAAAATTAACAACAGTAAATAGAAAAATGTAACTGATGTATTACCAGTTTGTGCCATAAATTTAGCAGCATCAGCTTGTTCCTGAGGGACCCTTTTCTCATGAACAGATCGAGGTCGCTGACTTTTAATTGTATGATCTCCCATCATTCCAAATTCTAAAGACAGAATAAAGGTTTATGAAAGCTTGTGTGTAGACATTTCTCAAAAGTAACATACTGTCTCATGCAATATGTTCCTAAACATACCTGGAAGTTGCTGGTAAGACTCAGGCAAGTGATTCTGGCAGTTAACATCAACTTAATTTTGCTACACTCAGCTCTTAATAAATACTTAAATTTGTGCCTGCATGTTTTCAAACATGAATTTATTGTATGAACCAACATTCAGTGTAGTGACACATACTATAAATCAGCTACATGACACGGGACAAAAACAATTATTCAGTTGCAGACATTTTATTTTTATATTTTAAAACAGTGCAAACCACACCAGGAAATGACTGTGACAGTGTTAGACATTGTTGTTCTGTGTCAGAGCCTGTTGCTCCTCTAGAGGACTTCTATTTCTGCACTCATCTTTCAGGCTGATGAAGCCTTCATCAGGGAGAATGAATCATCTTTGGGAATGGTGTCAATGCCAAATAACAATTTAGCCAATGAGCTGCTTAATTTTTAGACTGAATCCAGCAAAAGAAGCTTTTGCTAACTTCTTCATTTCAGAAAACTCGGTTATAAAGACTATTGGTTATATCTCGCCCTCAGTACTTGAAAAGAACTCCCCATTGATTTTAATGGGGAAATCTACATAAAAATCAATGGCGTAGAAAGGCCCACAGTGTGGGAGACAAGTTTTTCATTTTTTATCCTATCACTGCTGTTATTTTCCCTGTCTGGTCCAGGGCAAATCTCTTAATCCTCTACCTCAGAGTACATTTTTCCTTTCTGTGATGAAATGCATAAGGGATGTTGCACTTACAGATAGACTACTGCCTCTTCAGCACAGTTCCCTCTTTTCCTCCCAAGCACACACAGCTTTCCACAGTTTGGTACTATATATTCAAAATCTGGTGGTACTGTACTTTAAGAAGCATATACTGGGAACTGAGGCAACATGGAAGGAACTTCAACTACAATTACATGAAGTTTCTGTTGAGGCAGAAGGTGTCTGAAGCACTAGAAATATGAACATTCAAAAATACCTTTCCTGCATCTTGCAAATGTAAATGTAAAATTCAAAATTCTGCCCAATCTATAAAGTGATGAAGATAATACAACTTACCTTCCTGCCTCAAAAGATGCACGACATTATGTAAGATGTAAATGCTATTAAAAAATGTTACTGGCAAACACATTGTTTTGATAAAACTTTAAAATCAACAAAAAGTTCTAATTTCTAGGTAGAGGAAAAAGTATTAAAAGGCAAATATAATTTGAAGCAGTAAATCAGAAGAGAGTATTTTCCTTTCTATTAAGTTACTGATCTATTCTTCAAAATTAGCATTTCTTTCTGTAAATACTCATTAAGGGCACCATTTAAAACAAAAATTTAATTATTCATTTGAGAACAGCAATGCAGTTTGCATTCTAAAGAGAATATTAAAAAAAATCTAGTTAATTAAAAACAGTGTGAGAATTAAACATTGCACATTTTAAATACATCCTAGAAATACAATGGAGATAATTCAATTATATACATATTTATATTTGTATATATAGGTATAAATGTGTGTCTACACACATATGCATGTTATAATATTTCATGCAATTTTTACAGAATATTCCTCTACCACAACCCCTCTGATTCAAGGTAGCTTTTTATGCTGTGGGAAATCTCTCACTAAATTAAAAGTTTTACAATCAATATTCTTATGTAAATTAAGATTAGAATGCTATTCTTTACAATACAAAGTGCAGTACAGATGATCATTTAAACTATAATTTACAACATGGGCAGGGGACAAGAGACGTTACATAGGCTCCCTTCCCTTGAAGGGGCTGTGAAAGCAAGGCACTTTTGCTCTGAGTTTGCTGCCTGAACCCTGTCAGGCAGTTTAGAGAATCTGGCACCATCCTTGCGGAAGACGACTTTTTATCTCTCAAGTTACAAAAAGAGTGCAATAATGGGAGATCTTTGCTAGAGGAAGGCTTTCCAGAGGCATACAGGGAAACTGTGGATGGTTTAGTCTCAGCCCTGCAGCATCCTGTGCTGGGTATTAGCATACGCAACATCTCGCAGGACCAAGCCCTCTAGTGAAGAAGCAAGGGAAATTCTGGGAGATCAGTTTTCAGTGCTGTGATTTATACGCAGTGCAGCTCCATTCACCATAATGGAGTTATTCATGAGTATCAGCAAGCAAAATAAAACACAACTCATTGATGCAGGATCTAATCATACCTTGAATTTTTCATTTTTCCATTAAGCAGCAACACATTTTTAATTTACATGTTCAATTCACATTAACTAATGTTGACAGTCTTTGAGATGAACTTTCTAACTAAAATACCTTTGATATATTATTTATATTCTGCCAATAAATATGTTTCCTAACAGAGATAAAAATATTTCTTTATATGTTTTGTCAAAAAATTAAACTAGACTTATGCAGTGTTCTCATTTTCATATTCAGCTGAAGCATTTAACCAAATGCTGCATGAGAACAAAAGTGGTAACAGGAAACGTACTGTGCTGGCATGAGTGAGAACTTTAAGGGCCTCATTAAAATTCAGGCCTCATAAGAAAAGAAAAATAAGGGTCAAGTACATTTTTGTAATGGGATCAAAGTATCCAGTGTCTGTGTAAAAGTACAAACAGTGCTCTCAAAATCAGTTAATCTATGAAGCTCAACAGTAAAGCACTTTTTATGAAACATTTTATAATAAAATATTTTACTTAAGTGACTGTTGTAGTTCACAATAAAAACTAAATAGAATAAAAGTTTCCTCCATTTACAGATCCTATCTAAAAAACTAATGTACAAGATGAACCACTTATGCTTGCCACTTGTGCTTATGCCACTTGTTTTCCCTCAGTATTTCATGGAGGAGAGCTATTTAAATGCTGTGTGGGCTGGGAAAGCATTTTATTTTAACCCAGGTCAGTCTAAAATATGACCAAATCACACAGCAGTTTCAAAGAGCTGTTTGTGTGGGGAAGGTGTGAGGTAGCATCTTATTCTAGACAGTGTCTGGCATAGAGGTACCCTGCAAGTTCAGGTCAGGATGATTCAACACATGATGTCTGAGAAATAATATTGAATGTTGAATTGAGTTGCTGAATATAGGAATTTTTCCCATTCTTGCTATTCTAAGCTAGCTCTTGCTGATGAAAAGATGTTTCCTAATTCAGAACAAGGAATTTTTGGAGACATCAGTTTCTGATCAGAATTTTATGTTGATGCCTTTCCTAATTTTCTCTTGGATGAAACAGCGAAGTCCTTTTCTGCTTTTACCTGAAACTATAATCCATTGATACTGATCAAATTATTTCATTAAATAAAGAGGGACATGGAATCTTTTCATCAGCAGACAGGTACGTGACTTGATTCAGAAACCACAGATGTGACTACAGTTTAGGCCTGGGCAATAAAAACTACATTGTTAAAGTTATTCCATAATCTGTCTGAATAAAAATAAAACTCATACAGAAATATCTCAAAAAATAAATGTATTCCTTCCACATAGCATTATGAGGAAACCATACAGACCTTCAAAAGGCCAGGAAACATGTACATTTTGAATGGATCATTTCAATCAAATTGTGAGTTACAACAGATCTTAACATGTTCCAGTGTTTGTGGTAGAAAATCAGAGGTTTAATTATCCAATAGAAGAATTTATACTGCCGTCATTGGTTCTGTGGTGGTTATGGAAGTACAACAGTTTCCTGCAATAAGAAGTGTATTCTTTCTCTTCTCAGATGTACACAAAGGATCAATACTTAAAATTATTTTAGCAATGCACATGTATTAATCTGGATGTGGTTTATCATTTCATTTTATATATAACTCTGAAGTATGTGCTCCATGCCTTTTAGGAGAGGAAAAAAAGATTTCTGAAATTTCAAAGTTTACAGTTGAGTATTATTTACAGCAACTCTTATCTGTAGTACCATTGGCTTTACCTTTCTTTTTATGTTATGTTATGGGAATTTTTATTCCTATTGAGTAACCTTTTTAGTTTTTAAAGGAGAAGCTAAAATCTTGCGGCCAATGTAGGTGTATGTTTTTAGGAGAGAAGAGAGGTGCCATGTGCTCTCTGTAGGAACAAAGAAGAAAAAACATCTGTTAACAGTATAAAAATGCAAAGTAGGAAAACTGCACAACACAAAAGAAAAATACCAGCTTTGCAAGGTTTTACTCACCAATGGCTAGTGTTTTCTTTTTGACAAGTGGACAATCATTAAAATTTAGGTATAAATCAAACAGATTTTATGCTTAGGTTGTTTAATAGTATTTGTAAGGCTGTTACACATAAATCTTAGCTATCAAATAGCATTATAGACCATGCTGGTTTGGCTCTTATGGTTATTTTTATGCCACATGTCATGAAAACTTCACAGTGTAAATGTATTGGTCTGGTTATAGGTGTACCATCTAATAATGAATTATGGTATTGTTAATGGCACAGAACACACTGGCATTAGAAAAAGCATTTTTCAGCATAATTGTTGGTGATGACAGCATGAACAAGCTGTTGAACTAAAGAAGTGATTCTGAGACCTTTATGGTTACTTCTTCAGGGCTTGCAAAATGTAAAGCAACCTCTGAGAGCTGCTGAGTATCCTCAGCTTTTACTGAACCCAGCAGTAGGTGAAATGGTGCACAGTTCCCTGAAAGTCAATCAGAACCTTAAGAGTACAAGGCAATTGATTCTCAAAAGAGACTGTCGGCTCACCCACAGCATTCTAGCAGTGTTCTGCATAGTATCCCATCTACTTCTGAATTGTAAATAGTGAAATGAAGATTTTCAGTTTCCAATTATTCTTGGCTACAGAATAAATACTAACCAGCTTTGTAACCAGAATGTGCATTAATACAAACTGTCTGGATTTCTTATGCAGGAGTAGCAGGGCATCCTCATCGTGCTAGCACAAAAATGGTTTTACTCAGAAAGTACACAAAATGCTGACATAAGTCCCAGGGGAAGGGGAAGGAGGGGGCAGAGGGGGGGAAGGAAGAAAGAAAATGGCTACAGAAATATGTAAAGAACCAGTTTGTTCCATTAGTTTTTGGACAGAATTATTAATTGATTTCAATAGATCTAGTTGATTGCAGACTTCCACAAGTTTGAGAAACTTCCCTACACATTTTATTTCTTCATAGCCCCTTCTATGGTTTCTCCCACATAGATATTAGTGCAATATTTAGTAGAACCATATTTGGGGTTTCTAGTCAGCTGCAGCTGGTCAGTACAATTTCTTCTGGTCACTAGATGGCAGAATGTGTATTGACTTACAAGCATAATTTCACATTGATTTGAGTACTTTTTGTTTTGTTTTGACTGAAAAATGACTTTCCATTTCAAAAAGAAGTATTTTCATTACTGCCAAAGGGCTGAGGGGTTTATGTTTGTTTGTGTAAGACTGAAGTAAAAAAGCTGTAAAAAAGTAAGCTGCAGTTGCTTCCTCTTACAGTAAAACCCATGACAAAAGAGAATAAAATTCCACGAGCACTCCCTTCTTTGTCACCGGCATGGGGTACCCTGTCCCCACAATGAAACAACCATTCTCACATGCTGCCTTGACAGGACACAGAGCTTTAGGGCATCAGTGCATATTGTCCCTCTGCAGTAGAGACTTCAGCTGCAGCTTCCTTTGGGAAGCCCTAAAAACACTATTTCCTCACCCGGCAGGCAATTTGCCAAAACAGTAACATAGTTATCAGCTGAATTAGATTTCCATGGGAACCCCTTCTTAGTAAATGTGGAACAATATTCTTCAGATAGTCTTTGCCTATTTCCTCTACATAGATCCTGGTCCCATAAAAAGTCCTCTTTTGACTCTCCAAAAGAGTATAGAAGAGCTTTGAACAGTTGCAAGTCAAATGGAGTAATTCCTGTCACCTGAGTGAATTAAGATCTGAACTGAGCTATATTCATGAACATAGTGAGAAAGATACCCTATTAATCATGAAAATATGAAGAGGATTTTAATAGTAGTGGAAATATGAAAGCTAATAGTATTTGCACTAACAAAGTCATGTTTCAATTTTCATAATACACTTGCATTTTATCAAGTGAAAGAAAAAGATTCACATTTATAAGAAATTAGATACAAGATCTCCTTCCTCTCATACACAGAGATATACTAATATAGTCACATGCACAATCTTTCATCTTTCATCAAATTAGGAAAAATAATTAAGTAGTCTGAACAGTCAACATATTGTACATAAGTAATTAGTCTGCATTTTTCTCAAGGGAGCTCCATTTGCTCCTAGGAAATAATGTTGGACTAATACTATTGCTGCCATTTTGGATGGCATAAGGAATGAAATATTACTGAATTACTATATAAATTATAGCACCAGTGCTGGTAAGCTAGACTTTCACATAACAATGCCATCTGCTGTCTCACTATGCATCTCTGAAGTCACTTGCTTGGCCAGCCATTATCTTTTGTGGGATCTGAAGCTGCTTATTCATGGCTACAAATTTGTCAGTAAAGAATATCATATAGATGTAATATTTATTCACTTTGTATGTGCCCAGAATGCTGAAACTGTGCAAGCTCTACTACTTGCCTTCCTGGCCCCATCATCTTACACCTAGGCAGGAGAAACCGAGTATGTGAATCTAGTGAAGTGATGCACACCTGTTCAAAATGAATGCAAAATGTCTCCACCGCAGATACTGTGTTTTCAGAAGTGCTTTGCAGAATTATAATGAAGCAAAGAGCAAAGGGAAAGGAGGGAAGAATCAAATCCCAAAGCGCAGCCTTTCCCATTTTGTATCTCTAATAAATCTGACACATATTTGATAATTATCATGGCCAGCAGGCAGAAGATGCTCTGCAGTTCACATTTTTCACATTCAAGTATTTCCCTAGCAAGCCATCCCAAAATAGTTGTATTCAAACAACAACAATAAATTTAAGAAAGGAAATTTATATTAACAAGCACAAGACCAAAATCCTCTAAATTCACCCATATATTATTCTAGCCATATTCCCTATTGCTCTCTCAAGAGATTCATGGAATGTAGTAACATATTAAAGAATGAAAACACAAGAGATTACCTTTATTTATTTTTGCTTATTTAAATGAGAAACTTTAAATGCATTCTCTTGTAGTGTTCTTGTCATTTTAATGTTGCTAACAATAACTTATTCATGTGTAGCCTTTAAAAAATTTAAATCATAGTACCATAATAATGCTTTGGCATTTTCATCCTTTTTTACTTTTCATACAATTTTATTTCTGCATTAAGTATTTTGCTTTTGTCATATATTTCATTAATTGAATTATTGGTATGTTAGCCAGTGCAGTAGTTGTTTTAGAATGGTAGCATTCTTACATAAACAATCTGTTTTTACTGAACACTGCACTGAGCTACCTGAAAGTACACACAGGCTATTATGTGTGCCTTTATTGCTCTATACATTCACCACTCAAGCTAAGATCACTGAAGATAAACTGCAATTTTCTAAGTTATTCTTGAATTCAATAACTTTGATTACTTTCTTTTCTTTTCTGTCCTAGAAACACTGAAAAGTAAGTAAAGGTAACTGCAGAAAACTGAATTCACAAAGACATCTAGACTATTTCCATCTAGACTATTTCCTTGCCCTGCAACTATTTGCTGCAGGCATTCCTGCCAGATGCTTGCCTAATCTTTCCTAAATGATAGCAGCATTCATTTAAATTTGAATTATGTTTGAATTATCTATGAATTTATGACAAAAAAGTTTACAGTCTATACAAGATTCTGACGCTGTATGAAGAGAAGGAACAATCAGTCTTCTGAATAGGTACTGCAAATAGGTATTTTTTTAAGGATAGTAACACTTCAAGGTGAAGCTAAATTGCATTGGCTTGCAATTTCAATTGCATGCAATTGCATTCCATTGCATGGCTTTATAAAAGTATTTTCTTGTCCTAATTTAACTCTCCTAATTTGTTCTTACAAAAGAATAATGAAACTTCCTCCTTCCTTGGAGGAAGTTTCACTGAATGTGAACTTTTCACTTTACATTTTTATCATTAATGGTATCACAAAGCTGGCTGTTCACATACAGACATCATGGGTAGCTGCTAAATTTTAAGTACATAAGACAGAATGAACAGAACAAAAGCCCAAGCTACTGTGAGTTGGCCTGGTTTCGCTTAAGTCTGTAGAGCCAGGCCAAATTCTATCAGCTGAAGATATGGTCTAAAAGATCTTTTCCAAAACCATAGATCTACTCTGAGCTAAGAGGTTTATATAACCTGTTTGTAAGGATAAATAGCCTTTGCAAGTCTGCAGTGACAGACTAATAATCACATGCATGTGATTTCAAACACACAGCTCCACCCAGCTCAGTCCAGGCAGAATACTGTAGTAGTTTCCAGAATGAACCTGGAAAATATGCTTTAACTCTTAAAATTTCTGAACTCCGATGGTGACACTCATGACCTGAATAAGTGTGACTCATAAATAACTCCTCTCTAATCAGCAGAATTAAATTTATGTGAAAAGACAACACAATTGAAAGGAGAATCAGTGATTCAAAATTCAAACTTAATAACATGTTTTGACTGAAGATATGAAATTCTTTCTTCATGAAATAAATGCACAGGATTTTAATTAGGACAGCACATAACAGATTTAGCTGAAAACTATCACTGAAAATCACTAGGACCTAGATATTCTAGGAGTTTTTGCAAATCCATTAAATGTTTTTATTGGATTTATTAAAAGCACACTTTCCTAGGTCTCTGGGATTCTCATTTTAGGGTCAGACTCAGCATTTCTTTTTCAAAAAGGATGGATAGTCTAATGGTTTTAATGACTCAGATATCATACTGAGGCTAAAAAGCAGCATTTTCCCTGGCTCCCACTGCATAATCCACACTGTTGGAAAAAACCACCTGAGTTCATCTGCTAATATATTCTTCCTACCTCAGTGGCCCATGGTGCCAGAGAGAACGACATGGTTGGCTTGTTTGACCAGTATTGCCTCTGTGATGCTGCTACAAAGGCAGAAGAATTGTTCGACTGCAAACTTCAGCTAAGCAATGCATAATTCATCCACCACCTTTCAGAGTAGTTCACTCTGAAATTTGCATTAAAGGATAGCAGAGGTGCAAGATTTCTCTCCTCCTGGAAATCAGATCTAATATCTAATGTTTACATATAAAAAGTGTGAGTACCGAATTTGAACTAAGACTTATTCAATGGGCATAATCTATATGATCATAATCTACTATTTGTAACACAGGAACAGGGATGAGAAAAGGGATCCACTAAATTAGTGAGACTACTAGAATGAGGATCTATAGGTCTCCAAAACAGACTTATCACTCTGACAGCCACCACTATACTTATTTTCTGCAATGTACATATTTTTAAATACTTTTTAAAATGTGACACTCACTTCTTTTAAAATCCACGTGTCTTATGCAAATATTACTACAACCATCTGTATCTTTTGACCTCCAGAGTGAGTTACAGAAACACATTCTACAGAGAATTACACTACAGGAGCACACTATATAAGCAGATAATATAGAATATTTTGGCTCCTTCTCTTACAGATGTCAGCAGTAAGGATCATATTAGAAAACATCTAATACCTGAAGTCTGCTCAAGATACATTTCATGTAACTGATCTCAGTTTGTCAGCATGACATGAGATGGGCTGTGATTACCTAAGATCTGTCTTAGCCCATCATGGTCCATTATGTAAAGAAGTGGTGCTAACAGTCAACATATATGAATGCCTAGAGATTGAACGTAGGGATTTTTCAGTAAAGATGCTCAGTTCTGGAATTAGAATTGTAGGATTCACTACGCTCACTAAACTGTGAATTCTGATTGCAATTTATGCAAATACATTCTCAGAATGACCTATTGCTTATGGACTTATTTAAGTTAAAATCTCTTTTACAGAGAAGTCCACGCTAAGTGGTGTTTTACTTAACACAAACAGACGTTCTCTTAACAGTTGGAGACCTACAACTGGTTTGTGTATCATCATGGCTCTCTAAGAGAGGTTTAAGTTTATGTTGCTCCTGACTGCAAACCCTATTTTGAATTCTCTCCACAGTTAGCTATTTGCACATCTGCCCACAAATATGCTATAAATCTTTCCCATTGCCTCTACTCTGCTGTCTAGAAAGGGCTGGAAAAGAATGAGCTCCCTTGGGAGCTCAGTAGAATAGCTACAACAGTATCTTTTATACAATAATATTTTCAAACAAAAAATTTAATTTCCTTCAAGTTATGTTTTTACCTCTTGTGTGCTGGCTCTCTGAAAATATTCTAATGATTTAGTTACCTGAAAGAAGTGTTCCCAAATGCTGTAAGCAAGTACAATGGAATATTTATGGTAAGCAAATTCTGAATCGATAAAGTAAATTATGCTCACTAGAGACCTTACAGTATGTGTTCTGAATGTCCAATCAGGAATCAGAATCAGAACTATAAAAAAGATATGTCTAGTCACAGCTAGCCAACACGGACTGTAGGTTGAAAATAAAAAACGAGTATGAGGAATGGAGGTAGTGTTTATGGGTGGAAGTAATACATGTTATTAGATAGGCTAAAGTATTTGGGAAAAAAAATAGATTTTGGGCACACAAGTTTCAAGTCTGAAGTAGAAGCATCATACTTCAAAGCTCCTAGGAATTTCATTAGTGCCAACTACAAACCTTGCCTTCCTTATGTCCTTAGACTACCAAAGCTCTAACAGCACTATACCAATGAGCAGATTAGACATATTTCACTTTCAGGTAGCATGCTATTTCAAACAGTTAACTTCAAAGACTGAATAAGGCAGATAAAATTCTAAGTTCCTTTCAGAAAATTCAGAAAAAGAACACTGCCTGTGCTGACCACAAAGATTATACAGTACATATTATTTGCTTCAATCTAGCCATCGATATTACACTAACTACCCTGAAAATCCAATGTTTAAGCTCACAAAGTACTAATTCTCAGAAAGAGCCCATAGAAAAAGAATCCTAGCCTCAGACCTAACACTGAGACTGCTCATGCTCTACTGATCCTGGGGAAAAAAATTAAGAAAAAATTCCCCAGGACATACTTAAATTTAAGTTCAATTTTTTTCAACCTGGAATTCATTCACATTTCAGAGTAAACAAAGCACTTTTTAAAGCTAAAATGTCGTGATTCTAGAAACATCTTTTGGCAAATGAAAATATAACTCTAGTATAAAAAATCGTTATTTGCTTGATGTATAAGTAGAAAATTCCACTTGAAACTATTCAAGGCATCCTAGGTTTCAAAAGTAACATTCCATTAGTTTTAATGAAGGCTCTGAAAGTGCTGCAGCAATGGGTCCGCAAAGCCTGACTGAACTGGAGTGCTCTGTGCCAGCACTGACTCTTGAGCCCTAAGGTAGTTATATCTACAGTCAGAGCAGTTTATTTCCCAGGATAACAGCAGAACCCATTGATGCAAGACATGGTTATATAAATGCCCACATGGTAACATACGTAAAACATCTCAAAGGGATGGTCTGGGTGCACACTATCTACCTCTGGGAAAAGCGCTGGTGCCACATGACAGCACATGTATAAAGTTTAGGCCATAGAACAGATGTTTCCATTTCTTACTTCCATGTAATTTATATTTAAAAAAAATCATTAGAAGCTCCCAAAAGACATGAAGAAGCAATTTTTTATGCAACACATTCTGTCCAAAAGTAATTCATTAATGCTAATATATAACCCCCTATATTGGTAATCACAGTTAGCACTTACATACTATTTTAATTACCCAGTGTGATGCATTTCAGTCATTCTCATTCTGCCCCATGTCACAGTTTTAATATGTAACATCAGAGTATCATCACCTACAAATGACTCAGTAATTTTACATCCACCAGTGTAAATCAAAAGTCATGAAATAATGGAATTATATGTGTTTCCAACATATGTGTGAGCAGAACCGGGTCCAGAGGGATTCATTCTAGTAGTAGTGAGCAACACACAGAACTGGCAGACCTAGAAACATGTTAGGAGTTTCTAGCTCCTTCCTCCATGTTCTGTCTGTTAGACAATGGGGACTGTCATTTAGATACATACAATTTAACCTTTTAGGAATACGAAGAATTTTTACAGGAACAATTTTTTAGGAATAGGAACAATTACAGCTGAAGTGTGATTTCACTAAATCCTTATTCATGATGAGGTCAGCTTGGATTTGTCCCTAAGTGACAGTCTCTTGAAAGAAAATGATAATCAATTATTTACAATATTAAAACTGGTACAGTATAATAATCTAGAAGAAAAAGTGCCAATTGGGAAAATGCCTTTTGTTGTTGTTGCCCTTTGATGTTCTGTTATTACCCTAATGTCCACTACTGTTATTGGCAAGTAACGTTATAGTTCTATGCACTGGGTATATACTACATCGTAGGTAGGAATGTCAACCAGTATACTGTTACATACTGTTCTGTGGCAGAACCCAGACAGGTTGCTAAAAAAGCAAGAACTCATTTAAAAAAGTAAAACATTTGTGGAGAGAGAAATAATTTCAAGCTACCTCCAATTATTTCATGCGACTTGCAAAGTTACAAAAAGGAGACTGCTGCAGGCTTCAGCAAAAGCAGAAGTCCTATGATTCTTTAAAAAGAAAGAAAAAGCATCTGTTGTTTCAAGAAATTCACCTTACAAAGGTTCCAGGAAAACTTTTATGGATGGGATTGTTTTTAAATAAATTTTGGAACATATTTCTTCAGTACTGGGCAGAGGAGGGGAGAGGAGGGAAGGGGAAGCATGACTGTATTTTTATATTGCTTGTGATTTCATATTTGTATTTGTTTTGCATTGTTAATCACTGTAGTTGCAAAGTAGGAAAAAAAACCCAGTCAGTTCACCTCACTCACCTTCAGTTCTATTAAGTTTTGTGGATTGCCAAACCTACTCATTTAGCATCCTTCCTTAGTTAATGGACAGTCAAAAGCACCTACATTCATTCCTCAGTAGGATAGGGAAGATGAACTCTCCTTTGGCATAGTTCTATCTTGATTGACTACAAAAGGAGCCCAGATGGCTCCCTTAGGCTAGGACCCTCCTTTTGAGACATCTGAAGTTATATCAAATATATCCAATAGAGCCTTATATAAGTCAAAAAATAATTACAGCATTTTTTTCAGTGTTGGAGTGGAAATGGGTCTGTGTTAGAAAAGACACAGTCGCCCTGATTTACAGAAATCAAAAAGTCTGCAGCACTAGGTACTTATCATGAAAAAAATTGTGCTGATGTGCTTAAGTAGCTCAGTACAAAAGTGCATGTTAATGACAAATAAGAGGCATTCACATACCAGATTTTCAGCTTTACACTCAAAAGCTTCACAGCGTAGAAGTACTGAAGAGAAGCTTTTACTTTCTGGACACAGAAACTGAAGCAGGGAAAAGTAGCAAACAGTTCTGTTCACAGCACAATGGCTGTTTCGGGAACAGAACTTAATATTTCTAACCTGAGTCCTCCAACTCATTCATGGACTTTCTGGCAATCGGTATCCTTTGCCTTTTTTATCAAATGTTTGTTCCAAATGAGTGGAGTACTCACTCCACTCTATCACAGATATTAAAATGAGGACTTTTTAATATCATATTCAGATGCAACTAAGTGGCCAGTAATTGACGGGCATGAATTAGCATTTACTAGGGAAGAGAGCAAATTGCTAATAAGCGTATCTTACAGGAATGCAAGGGAAATATGCACTAGGGCAACTGGTCAACTTACAAATGCAGATATATCTGATTTATTTTTTTAATCACGTATCTAAGGAAAAAATATCAGCCTAGGAAAAAATGAAATAGCAGAAAACAAAGATGAATCTCATCAGAAGGCAAGAAATCACATACAAGTCTGATTAGGGTCATTCTTGCTCCGCTCCCTGCAGGAATCTACAGGGTTGAGGAAGACAAAGAAGGGCTGAACCCTTAGGATTCCTTTTTCCAATGGCATCATCTGGATTTAATTCAGAGTGTCCTCAGGCTATTTTGCTGAGGCACCAGTTTTTAACCCCTTGGTTTACCTAAAATTCTAGTACAATCTATATATTTATTTACTTTTTCTTTATATCACCAATTACAATTACCTCTAAGCTAACTAACCTCATTAAAAAAAAGGAACACTAACAACTTGCAGGTTATATTGGTTCACTATAACAATATGCAGCAAATGAACATATTAGCACCATTTCAGGACCAACTGTACCAATGCTGTACCAATGGGCAGAGGGTGATGGCCAAAGTCATTCATTAATCTGAACTAAGCTAAGCATTTCAGGAAAAAAAAAGAAGAGAAAGCAAAAGCAAAAGTATTTTTGAAAAGTTGAAATGTTTCAATTTCTTATTTTTATATTATAGCTAAAGCTTGAATGTAAAATCTAATTTAAAAAATCACTGAAAATGAACAAAAGCCACTTTGAGTTACTTTTCATTCAGTCCCAGATATTTTTTTCTGTGTGATGAAACAAAAAGTCAGTATTCCAGGAATCCTAGCAATGAATGGATTTGGAAAATCAGAATTGTAAAGAACTTCATTGCATCTCCTTGCACTCACTCGGATTTATGTAAGAAGTAAATTATTACTATCTACACTAGGCTTCTTTATTAATATTAAATAAAAATTGAAGCAACTTTACTTAGGAAAAAAGAAATAAAAGAATCATAAATACATGATTTAAGCATATATAGGAATAAAATTTTAAAGGCAATGACCAAATAAGCAACTCTGAAACCTGTTCATCCCAACCCATAATGTGGTTAAGAAATGTCAATTTCTGAAGTTATACCAAATATGAGGCAGTTAGTTAATAATCTTTAAAACCAATGCATCTGTTTACATTTCCTATCCCACATACTTACTAGCTTACAGAAAAATTACGGTATTTTTGCATGAGCTAAAGATGAATAAACTGTGGCACTAGAAAGTGAATACTTAAAACTGGTCACATTACTCTGCTTCAGACCTGGCATCCTCCTTCATGGCTGTGAAATTTTATCAATTCCGATCTACTGATGATGCTGTTTGTCAGCTGCAGTTTTTCACTAGGAAAAAGGAGTTACAGCTGATAGTAATGTTTGTAGGAATTTGTGAATATTCCGCTACTATTCAAAAATTGCTGCAATGAACTAAAAGCAGACATATTAGCTACATTTTTGAATCTATGTGAAGCAGAACTATTAGACTATAAAACATAACCACTCAACACGTTAGTCAAAGAAGAAAACCTATCAAACAAAATGTGCTATATTTTTGTCTGATCTGGTCTAGGGCAGAATATACTTTCAACAATCACGACTCTTCAGGTTTGCTCATGTCCTGTAACTCTGCATCTTCACAACTGTTCCAATGGGATTTTGTTTTCCGAATGTTTTTTATAACGGAAGGGGTGAACAGTGCTTGTTTGTCTTCACTGCTACCGTTTCCTTTGGTAACTCGAGAGCAGAGCTAAGCTCCGTTCTTATCAGGACACATAAGTTACTTCAGTGCTCCATGTTGGGAGACTGATGACTGAATGCCAGGCTTCTCTAAAGGAAGCATGTTCTGTAGTTGGAGGTCTATTCCACTGGCAGCCTGGTAGGACATTTTCTTTGATCATCAATATAATGTTCCCTAAGTATCTTCTGCTTGTATATCATTCTAAAATCACTTTGATGTAAATAACTAATGACAGATGAGGACTGTGGGGTGCTTGTTAGAGTGTCAGTGGTAAACATTTTATTCAAAGTCAGATCAATTGTAGCACAGCAAGGTTCTGGAGATCTGTATATGCCATGGTAGAACCACAACAGATTTTTTCTTCAGCCACTGTGCCTGCAAATTGCGAACAAGGGCTTGTGTTCCTGCTTACAGAGTGCTTGGTATATCCATTGACCTTCACCTGGAGACACTGAGACCATTCAAGCTCTAGGGAGAGTTCTGTCTCCTTTATGAGTAAGTACAATCTCATTTGGACCAAGATGTCTGAAGTTAGGGACTCAGAACTGTTCATGAAAACAAGAGCAACTTTCTTCTCTCCAGTCGGTCAGTTTGGCTAAGATGCTTGAATAGCATCTGCATCACCGCAATCAACAGGCCCCCCAGTGTCACTCACATGCCCTGGAAGCTGCCACTACCATATCTCTGGCTTGTTGGGAAGGGCAAAGTATAAAGCTGCTCGTTGTTGTTTATTGTAAGTCATCAAGCACTAGAGAATATTGTTCTGGAAATATGGCATCTGACATATAAGATGGACCTCCAAAAAACAAACACAAACTATTTACTAAATAATCTGAAGTTTTTCTTAAGAACTAGAAGAGGTCTGTTTTCTTCTAGTTATATATTCATTAGTCTTTTCTTTAGAAGAAAATTATCCCAGTGGTAGTGCTTCAGATTCTGTAGTGTCATTTAAAAATCTTACCTTTTGATGAATGCAGTACATGTATTCGTGTGATTCTTTCAGGCCTTCCTTGGAAAGCCCTGCATATTCAGGCTACACAGATTATTATGAATCAGAGGAGCCTACTTTTATATTTGAATTCATCAACTTTACTTTCCCCTCTAATGATTTTTGTTTGTTCCTTATTATTATTCCTGTCAGGAAGTATTTAATTCCAGAGGCTTCTCTGCTTCCTCTCCAATTTTCAAGTCTCTTCAAAAAGTAAGAACCTCTGAGCTGCACACAGTATTCCACAGTACTACATGTGGCCATAAAAACACCTCATATTCTCCAGCTCTGACTCACCATCTACCCGCGACTTTCTGTTTGTACATCTAAGGTCTGTTTCTCCCCTTTAAGGACCAGCATCACACTGTATTCATATTAATCTGTTTAAATCCATTAATTCCCCAGGTACATCTGCAAACAGGGCATATGTAGTTTTACTTTTGGTTATTAAAATAAAGTTCAGCATACCAAGATACTGAAGTCATTCTGCAAGACTGCTCTATATTATACTTAGAATTAGTTACCATTCTAATATTTTTTTGGATCAGTTGTGGTTTTATATTTACTCTTTATGAAATGTTGAACAGAAACAGGCTTGATGACAAACCTTGGGGAAACCCACTATTAATCATTATCCAGCAAAGACTACTTTGAGATCTGCTGGTGGGTCAAGTCTTATTTCATTTAGCATGAGTGTATCTATGCACTTACCTTTATCAACAAAATGTAAAATGCCAGTGAAGATGGATAACAGTAAAAGAAAAGTTCCACATGCCCTATTTTCTTTGTTGAATGGCATTAGTTTTATTCCTCTATGGAAAGCAGTATTAGATACCCCACAGCAAAATATTTTTTTCTACAACACTGTTCTTCAGAAACACATATGGAAGACAAATATATCTCTTTGACATGGCCAGATAGATACTTTGATTTATCAACACTACCGAATTGAAGAAAAAGTGTTGTAAAATTACCTTTTTTGTTTCCTCAGGTTTGTTCTAGATGATTTCTCTAATACCAGTACCAAGGTTGCAGTATATTATTATTTGCATATTCTGTGTTCTGCTTTGAATTTTGTTGATCACATGAATTATTTTTTTATCTTTTCATTGGAGGTCTTCTAGACTTTGATGGCCAGTATACTTGCTTCACCTTATATTATTAAAGTTCTAACTTTGGTTTATACTGAAATTAAATGCTCATGGAAAAGATGCCAAGAAGTCTTTAGGTAGGGACAATGATGCAAAATCTAAACATTTAAGTTACCATGGCGCGTCAAACAGTAGAAACCATTGTATTACTGTTAGAAGAAGACAGCCAAAGTGCAACAAAACAACTAGTCAGAGTACATAGGCTATCTGAAAAGAACAGGAAATATTACTTTACTAGAGCAGTAAATGGAGAAGGGCCAACTGTACATTTATTAACTACTTAGGCTGGGTAAGAAGGGGATTACAGAGAAGGTTCAGTACCAACAGGAGCTAAAGGAGCTATGAAGGCTGAATGACTTAAATCATTTTGAAACAATAAAATTAATGCAAATTAGTCTGTATTATATTTCCAGTGACTTTTCCCCACATAGGCCATTTAAATTGGATAAATGCAGCTGGTTGGAACTTAATGTTAACAGCTCCATAGTGCTTTAGCTTTTCTCTTCTGTTGCCCAGTTTCAGCCTGCCTCAGTCAAGATCATTGTACTAAGATGACTAAAAGAAGAAGGAATGAACTTCTCTCTGCAGAGAAGGACCTGGGAGTGCTGGTGGACAACAAGTTGTCCATGAGGCAGCAATGTGCCCTTGCAGTCAAGAAGGCCGATGGTATCGTGGGGTGCATCAGGAAGAGTGTTGCCAGCAGGTCGGGGGAGGTGATCCTCCCCCTCTCCTCAGCCCTGCTGAGGCCACATCTGCAGTACTGTGTCCAATTCTGGGCTCCCCAGTACAAGAGAGACATGGCACTACTGGAGAGAGTCCAGAGGAGGGCTACAAAGATGATTAGGGGACTGAAACATCTTCCCTACAAGGAAAGGCTGAGAGAGCTGGGCCTGTTTAGCCTGGAGGAGAGAAGGCTGAGAGGGCATCTTATCAATGTAGACAAATATCTTAAGGGAGGGTGTCAAGAGGATGGGACCAGACTCTTTTCAGTGGTGCCCAGTGACAGGACACAAGGCAGCGAGCACAAACTGAAACACAGGAAATTTCACCAGAACATGAGGAAAACCTTCTTTACTGTGAGGGTGACAGAGCACTGGAACAGGTTGCCCAGAGAGGTTGTGGAGTCTCCTTCTCTGGAGATATTCAAAACCTGCCTGGCCGTGATCCTGTGCAACATGCTCTAGGTGACCCTGCTTGAGGTTGGACTTAGATGATCTCCAGAGGTCCCTTCCAACCTCAACCATTCTGTGATTCTGTGAACTTATGGGAGCAAAGCTGTCAGTTTACAAAGATGATATGTTTTTGTTTTTTAGCTTTTCTCTTCAAGACCTTTTATGTACATCCGCTCCCTCACCTAATCCCCCCCCCCACAAAACCACTGTGTATTTATATTTGGGGAGGAGTACAGAAACAATTTTTATACTTTCAAGATCAATGCATTTTATTCCCATTTTATAAAAGTAAAACACATGTATGACAAGTTTTTTTGTGTTCATTACATGCTTCTTCCATAACTATAGCTTCTTTTGTTTTAGTATTACAGACATGTAATGTAACATGACATCAAGAAAGAAACAATAAAACCCCTCTTTTCAGATGTATATGCGAATCAAAATTTGTTTTTGAGAGCCTAAAATTTCATTTCAATTAAAATGCTGATATGAATTCAATTTATTTTGAAGAAATTTTGAGATCAGAAGGTTGGTACTTTCAGGGTCACTTCCTGTAACACAAAGACATCATATTATAAATATACTCCACATGATGCTATGGATCATTAAGTAACACTAATTATTTAAGCCTATATTCAAAATATACATACTATGGCGTGAGCCACAGATGATAGTCAGTTTAATAGAAACTACAGGCAGGCAGCTATGTAGGTGATGAGCGTAGAATTTTCACTTGCCTTGAAAGATTAGTGATTTTTGTCTTCACATACTGCACATCTCTTGTACTACTATATCTTATCTTCTTCTGAAATCTTTGTAGAAACATTATTACAACTTCTACAACTGAATCACAGCCTCATTTACATAACCGGTCCCTCAAACCTCCCTAATGATGATGGGCAGATGTGTGCTTCTAGATAAAAAAAACATTTTCAGGACAATTTCCTCAAAACTTTCTAATAATTCTCTGCTTTGAACAAACAGATCATAAGATACTTTCTCTAAAGAGAATAAAAACTAAGATATAATAATAACTATAGTCATTTTTTTAACCTAATATGCACGGCCTTATATTGTACTTGGCCCATGTAACTACATTCGTCCCAGCAATGACAGGCCTGATTTATGGTGTTATAAATATTTAAGTAATCAAGAGAAATGCAACTACTGTAGCTACATACTTTAGCAACCTTTACGACTTTGTAGGAGAGCTTCCAATCTTCACCCTACACTACTCTGTCTTCAAAATTGCCAGTGAAGTCAAGATACTGCATAATTTACATGACAATGAAGCCATCAACGTCAATCTCATTCTCTGAATAGTTTTCATCTAAATTAAAGGGAAAACATCTAATATACTTAGGTGTGCATCTCAGTGTGACCAAGGGGGTAAAAAGGTCGTGTACTGGCATCCCAATATGTATGCAGCTCTGCTCCTCCTTGTCACACTGCTCATTCTCATAATTCCATTTGTCATTATTATGCCAGCTTTCTGCCAAAAAACATAATTCCGCATTCACTTGTAATAATATAGGCTCATGCAGAGCCTGAAATTGGAAAGAATGTGAAGTACTCTATCTAATAGCATAAAATGCTGGTTGTTAAAATTATATTAATTATTCATTTGTGAGTAGCAGATACCTCAAAGCATGGTAGACTTAGTTAAGTATGTGTTTGGGATACCATATATTAACAGTTGGTGGATAAAAAATCATTCAGAAGAGACAACTTTACAACTTTGTTTAGACTGCTTTTGTGGTTGCAAATGCAAATGAAAGGGACAAGTACACTGTGTATCTTGCTGCCTAAAGCCATTGACCATTAAACTATCTAGACACTAGACTTGGGATAACTCCCGGAAAAACTACCAATGCAATTTACTTAAATAGGTGGACTGAATTATTCATTTAGAATTAAAGAGGGCCTAATTCATTTTAGCTTACTTGGTAAATTACGCTAAAAAGAATTAAGGCCACTTTAACTCTGAATGAGACTTGTTAACAAAGTAGCATAAGTAATTTATTTGAGGGTCACACCTGTAGTAATTTATTTCAGTTGATTCTCAATTTTCTATGGCACTCCCACAAAGGCAAGCCTCAAATCTCTTCTTCATTTTACTGCACACGGTTCTTATTTCTTCCAACTAGACATTTATTTTTTTCGTCTCCCTAATCTCGCTTACTTGAATGACAGACTTTAAATTCCTGTAATTTGCCAGGCAGTAATAGACCTAGACATTCAGCAACTATAGGGTGACCTGACACTATCTGCCTTTTGGCTTAGCTATGATCATCCGAAAAAAAAAAAAAAAGAAAAAAGTAGTACGGAGTCTAAATAGCATCATGAATGAAAATTGTTTTGTGTTTTTTCCATTGAACTTTTGTTTTTGTTGCAATTAAACTTCTGCAGGATGCCGATGTGGTTCTCAAGAGAATACTGAGCTGAATATTCAACTTTAGAATTCCATTTTTTTCAGAAGCATGCTTCTAAATAATATGGGAAACAGAAAGTAGGAGAAGGAAAAGAGATCAAACCTGGAGTGAATCAATTTTGTCTTTTTGTCATGGTCATAAAATCTCTTCTATGAGATCCAAATAAAGAAGCCCATCAGTCCATGATATCCTTTGCACATGACCAAAAGTAGTGCAAGAACAAAGATGCAGAATGCTAGTAAGGCAAATATTATGAAGAAAGGATGTCTTTTCAGCTTTTCTCTTTTGAATCAAAGCATATTAATAGAACAGATTAACACAGTACTACCTTGAATTATCAGATTGCTTTGGCTTTCTGGTTTTGGATCATAACAGACTGACTCAACTCTCCTCTTCTTCTGTTTCTATATGGAATAGATATGTAGTTCTCCTGAGAAAGTTTCCAGTGTTAGGTCAGTGGCATTCTTCCACACATTGTGAAGGAGATCCTCAAAATCTTGTTGGAAATTATTCTCATTTTATTCTTGAAATTATTGTGTAATACAGTCAGGGAATTCCAGCAGAGATGCATTTAGCTTAATAATTTAGTACAGACTTATTTATTAAAATGAATTATGAGGAAGAGTCCTTGGATCACCAACAAAATAAAGAAAACGAGTGTTAAGAAACATTTATAATAAAAGCCTTTTTTACTAGTTTTACATATACTCAAAGTACATAGGTTTCTGACCCTCAGCATTTGCAGGATTATTTACAAATGCAATTAATTTGAATAACACATGATTGTGTTGTGATCATTTGGACTAATATGACCTATGAAGAACTGGGTTTGTTTACTACAACCTGGTTGCCCTCAAAAACACACAAACTTTGTATAAAGAGGACAGTGGTCAGCTGACTCCATATTTACCTAGTGCTTACCAAGAAGCAATTTAATGGATTTAAACTTACAACATGTCTCACTGGAGTAGATATTAGGAAGAAGTCTAAGTACTGGAACAGGATACAAAAGGTAGCATTTACTCAGAAAGCTCACATTATAATTAGCAGAGAGCTCCCACAGGTCCTATATGTATCTTTTAGTCCCCTGTGACTGTCTTAGATACTCTAGGACATGTCAAATGGCATTAGATACACAGGTTTAGGCATTTGAATAAAACCTAGATACTTGTCATTAAAATATCTGAGGGACAGTCTATGTATGCTTAACATGACCTTAGTTAAGAGATTAGATGTCACAAAGAAGTTCTTTGACACCATAACCTTTGCGGAATACTAGTAAGGCAAGTCTAGTTTCTGCTAATTTATAGACACTAAATTACTCTGTGATATTTAAATATGATAATTATTTGAATATAAATATGATATTTAATTATTATTTTAAATGTGATATTTAGTGTATCTTTAAAATGAAAATGTAGGAGTACTGATATTCACTCCACCCATCCTGCCCTGTCTGTCCACCACAGCCACCCCAGTCTCAATAAAGTCCAGGATTTTTTTTTTTTTTATTAGCTAGCACAATGAAACACAATACATATGAGAAATACTAAATGAACCTAGACCGCTGTTAGTATGTATAAGCAGAAATCAGTTCTGTCCTATGTTGTACCTCTTGACTTCATTGGAACTTCCTGGTTAAAAAGGAGGGAAAAATAAAAAATTGTGTGCCTTTTAGAACGATGGAATCCACAGTCCAATATTGGAAATGCATTGTTCATCTCCTTTTCAGTGAATTAAAACAGACAAAAGGTTTTGTGTACGTTTTAAAACACTCCTGCTGATCACATCACAATCAGACAGTCAGAATTTAGGCATCAAGTGACTGAAAGATAACAAAAAAGAGGGGTAGCAAGGAATTTGAACACAAGACCTTTTATTTCCCATTTCTTTCGCAGATAAAAGGTGCTTCCTCACACAAAGAGAATGTAGGAATGGAAGAAAGGGTTTCCAGTTAAGTAAATGGGAACAGCCATTTTCACTTTGATTGAAAGCATTTTCAAAAAATACATATATCTACATGTATAGATGTATATAGTTTTCTACATAAAAAGCATAAACGAGAGCAGAAGTGTTAAGATGGTTAAGTTCATGTATATCTGTTTTTTTTATATTTTGAATGCTTCTGAATAAACTTTGCAGTGAAGTGCATACTGAGCAGCGTAGCTACATGTCTTGTCTTATCTATTTATGATTCTTATCCACGAGTTGCTTTCTAGATGGTGAAAAGCCCACATATACAACTCTTCTCAAATGCTGCCACCTAAAGGCTAAAATGAAGTACAACTATAGAAATGTGTTAACATAAAAAACAGCAAAAAAGGGCAAATAGGAAACGGTTCACAGATGTGCAAAAGGTGGAAGCAAAATATACCATTTCAAAGTTGTTGCTTAGATATCATGCACCAAATCTACTCAGGTTTAAGCCCATGTGGACAATTAACCAAAAATATTTTGTGAATATAGTTTTGCCAAAAGATAGGTCAACATTAAAGTTTGCAACTTTAGTAGTCATATTACTGAAACACCATCACATTTATAAATCAAGTTAACAAACCTGAACAGTCAAAACAGAAATGTCTACCCTCCCCTACCAAACCTTGATGCACATAATACAGGCAACACATTTTACACCAATATGTTTGACATTCTTAGTAGTAGTTTCCCCTGTACCCGACCTGCATGCCTACCTATCAGTGCCATCCTATTTCAGTGTGACACTTAACTATGAGCAAGGTAAACTGGAATCAGAGGCATACAAAATACTTTGTTGGGTTTTTCAAATTTTGACCAGTTACTCAGTTACACTAGTATTGAGCCTCTAAGAAGAGTCTGGCAAATATGCCTAATTTTGCCACATCAAGTGCTAGTTTTCTGATGTGTAAAAATTAAGTCTAGGAATAAAAGTATCCAGACGTATTTACTTGTGGGCTAAAATAAAATTTCTATTTCAGTGTTCAGGAAGAAAGGTTGATATAAGATCTCATTAATTATGCTTCTTTATTTCCATGTTTTGGCCTTCATTTCAGCAAGCTATTTCCAGTAAATACTTTAAAATCAAAACAACAGCCAAAGCTATAAAAATGCGTCAAGCAACCAATCAACGGAAAACGCTGAATTTGCCACTGCAATGAACAGACTAAGCTAACTAAATTCACAAAGAGTTATGAAAAACCTTGTTGATCACTACAAAATTCTTTTCTTTAAGCATGAATGTTAATATTTTATCATATGTAAGCAACACCTGTATTAAACCATCCTATTGACAACAGCAGCTAGAGGACTGACATTCTGCATGTGAACACTCTGGATTCCTCCATTTGTCAGTGAATGTGTGTTCTACTTTTATTCCATTTCTGGTTTCATCTCCTAGGAATCCAGGACATTATCCAAACTAACACTCTCCAGTAAAAGAAAAACAGTCCTGTCCATTCAAGTAGTTGACTGCATTGGCCCACGATGCTGTTGATGTGACTGATGATAAAGCAAATAGGGCAGGTTACCCAAGATGTACTCCATTCCCTGACAGTACCCATCTGGCTGTGTATCTGCTTCCCTCCCTTGCAAGGTGCATTGTAGACAGAGAACAAATGTGTACACAGGAACTGGAATTTGCTCTCAGATTCCAAGAGTTTGGACATAATTGAACAGTACAAAAGGACTCAATACTCTGACAGCTTGGGAGAAAAATGCTAAAAAATTCAATTTTAAAAAGAAGTATTCGAAGAAATTAACATTGTGTGGTTCCTCCTAGTACATGAGGCTTTTTGGCAATTGATTCAGATAAGAAAAGAAAGTTCAGGCTACATATTACACTCTTAATATTTTTGTTAATGGCATTATTTTGCATTGTTTTCATTAGGCAACAATTTTTTTCAAGGTTCTTAGTGACAATCAATTAATAATGCTGTACAGCACAGGGCGTTTCTACAATATATAATGCAGTACACTGCAGGGATCCTCAGTCTAACAGCAGTCCTGCTCAGTAAGCTCACACAATATGCTTGCACAATATGCACAGCTTCATACAGATATACTAATGTGGACCTAGATGCAATAAAGCAAACTTTGCCTCTCTCCAAGGTTAATTAATAATGCTGTATGAATGTAACTCTACTGCTTCTGATCCTGAAGGAGTTCAGGAAGAATCATTTGGACACTTCTGCGCACAACACAGCAAACAGCATAGAGCACACAATACGGTATTTCAGAATGTGTGCTGCATGCATACATATTTAATGGAAAGAGTAAAAAGGATTAATCTTTGCTTCCAGGAATTTACAACTGAAATAGTTCTGATTTGATTCCTTCTATGGGATAAAAACCATGAGATTTCAAGTGTTTCAAGTTCCTAAAGCCAACAGATGCCTAAGAAAAACAAAACAAAACAAACAAAAGTGTTCTCTATTACATTACAGTTGGAGATCTTATCCCATAGGCTTTTTTCTGTAAAATTGTGATTGTTTTGATTAGGTACTGTGAAAGAGTGACAAGCACTCTTACAGCCTTATTCTGCAACCCTCAGTCTGGCTTAGAAAAGAATGTCCTTTAGGCCCTTAACATTAAATGTGAATTTCTATCATCTGATTCCTATATATGTATTTCATGTATCTCTTTCGAGGGTCATACAGTATCTCTCTAATTGTGTTTTGTGGACAATACTTATACTGTCACATTTTAATTTTTCTACTCATTAGCCATTTTCATAACAAAGAAGTAGCAAAAGAAAGAGTAGTTAATTGCATAAAAGGCTAACCCAGGACAAACGCAATATTTTCTCATCGCATCCCATCACACAAGGTTGCCATTTCTCCACTTGTTAAATGTCCATCCCTTGCTGCTAACACACAAAATTGAACATTGCCTGTGGCATTTACTGTACCTGCATCTGCTGGATTAAATGTTGTTTCAGCTGCTGTACTCGGTCCCTTGGGGATCAAAACCATTACCATTCAGAATATTCTTAGCAGCAGCAGAAGCAGCAAACCAATGTCTCATCCAAACTAACAGCATAAAGGTGATAGCTCTCTATGAAACTAGCCTGTCTACCTTTTTTACTCATTCTTTTTTATGTTTTCCTCGTAATTTATAGTCTTTTCGATATCAGACAGGGAACTGAAGAATTAATCACTCTCTTACAATTCCTGACCACATTTTAATAGAATTGAACCAGAACCGTGAATTGCTCCTGGGCAGAGCTGTGTGAAGAATGGAAATTCTATTTCACATAGGATGATCAGATGTACAGTCTGAGAAGACAGGGCTCAATGATTCAAGAAATGTTTCCACTTCCTTCAGGTTTCTTTTCATCTTATGTTCCTATTCTGGATATTTCAAAATCTGACTTAAACTGATGTCAAAATGGAAAGCAATACATTTCCAAGTTCTCCATTAAGAAAAATTTCATTAAAATGGTTCAGTTGAAGTAATTTCTTATGCAATCTGAGGAAAGAATCATTTTGGGCATTGGCTTTGAACAGCTTTCAAATTTTTCCCTGATTTTATTCCCAGGTAGTTCTGAGAAAATTGCCTAGATTTTACGGTTCATCCCAATTGAGATGGAAAAGCATACTCCAGTAGAATACAATTCTGCTCAAATTTCTTGAAGTAGTTTTGCAAAGATTCAGATGTGGAGATAAGCTCTTCATGACTCTCTAGCTCTTCTATAAACCAAATGAAACTCTGAAACCAAATACTCCACCCTGTAGTGATGCTGGGACCAGTACTGAAACTCTGTGGCTTGCACGCCTCTAGAATTATAATATGGTAGAAATCAAAACCTGAATAGTTACTGACAACATCTAAACTTTCTTATTCCCCTTGGCACTTAGTTTTTCAGGAGTAAAGTTTTTACAGAAGCATGCAAACAAAAGAATATCTCTCATAAAATCCTAAAACCTGTTTTAGCTACCATTTTCAAAGTCATGCATATTTACTTCAGTATTTCACATCCGATCATTAGATGTATTGAAAAGACTGACATAGGTAGGACCTTATAGCAAGACCTTAGCAGCCATAGACACCTTACAAACTAAGACTCTCTGAAAAAAAGATTCTCTGTATCTATTTAAAGATTTGCTCAGTTGTGCCTTTTTACCATGAAAGCATATTCTCATTTTAGGAAGACACATTTTAGTATTTTGCTGTGGTTGGAAACTTTGTAAGTATTATTGTGAAAGTGGATCATGGACCCATACTTTCTCTGATTTATATCCCTGAAAAAACAGTCATATACAGCATAGATTTACAGGCCCTGGCAACTAGTATAAGAATGAGAGAGAAGGGATGACCAAGCATCATTTTTTAAAGTTGAATATGCCTCTGCTTATTATATCTGCAATAACTATTACCCAAATATTTTGTCCAGGGATTCAACGAACAGTAAGCAATTCAAAAGAAAATACAAAGCAACCAGAAAATTCTGCATACAATTTCAGCTTAACTTCTGAACTGAATTCTGAAAATTCTGAACTTCATTAAACTTCAATTAACTTCTCAAAATTACCATCTGTCTTTTATCTTACTAATTTCAACCATAAGCTAAAGCAAAACCCATGAGTGAGACTATGCTGATTCCAGGATGCATCAGAATCTGTAAAAAGAAATCTATTCTCATTAAATTTCAATGCTGTTTCAAAACCAAAAAGGTTGGGATGAACTTCAGAAAACCCTGAATATTTTGGTTTTCATGGAAATAAAATGTGTGGGCCTTCAGGAACTCAATCACCTGACTTCTAAATATCACAACAAACCCAGCTTTTGTTGCTACACATACAATTAATTACACACGTGATCAAAATGAACTGCTAATGAAAGCTGAGGAATATAAGCACTTAAGTTACTTTACCTATGAGCCTATTAAAGTAGTCTTCCCAAAGTATGTCTCTAGGGGAAAGAGATGGATATTTCTAAAAATCTCCTGAGGAAAATCTTCATAATTTCAGGAACAGAAAATTTGTTATAACAAAAAAAGAAAGGGGATCCTTGTGACCCTGATGTCAAAGATCAGTCAGGTAACCCACATCCTGGTTGTCTAGCTGGTCAGCCTTGTTACCCATCTGATTTCTGTCAAAAACTTACAGGAATTAATACCTTATCAGGGTAATTCCAATGCTGACAATTTTTGATGGAAAGATTTCAATCAGATTTGTATTTACCTCAAAGATTTGGAAAATAAATTCTTAGCAAAATTTCTCTTTTCAGCTAAGAGATCCACCTTGAGGTGTCAGAAGTGTGCTGTCATAGCATCTTCATGTGCCCGCTGGAATATCTAGGCATGCACTGGTCATACTCACAGGGTTCGGGCACACCTCAGACACTACCGAGGGTCAGTCAAAGGATCCACTTTTTCGAGGGAACAGTATGCGAATAGATCTGATAACTATGTTAGAACTCTAAAGAAATAGAACTAAATGAAACTGACCAGCTTCACAGTGTAGATTTGCTTTTTTTCAAAGCTGATGCAGTTGAAAGCAAAAGCACAAGTGGCACATCCCTCATCATCAATCATGCACGTTTTTGGACAGAAGTCCTATTACAAACTCTTACAGTTGGTGCACATATGTGATGTCTGCTGTCTACCCTCATGCTCATCTCAACTTCAAAGCATAGTTGTTTACAAGTTCATCAGACCTTTCCCCGGGGATAGAGGTGTCAAGCAATAAAAGGTGACTGCTTTAGACACCAGTGAATGATCTGTTTAGAGAGGAAACATTTTAAAAACAGTGAGTAAGACCTGAAGAGTTTCTTGTCTGCTATAAGGTATAGCTAGCTTAAGCTATTAATTATGACATCTCCCCAAAATATATAACTGTTTTCTAAATTTATTACAAATTTGCATATAGATCATGTTCTATCACTGTTTGAAAGATATTTTTCCAAGAGTTTTCATTCCTCTTTTACATTTTATCTGCACATTTTTAAGTACTTTGCATTAAGTATACTTGCTAATTTTCCTTTACTTCCAAACACCTAATTTTGCTTCATCTTCTTAGGTTCTGTTGAACTTCTTAGTCTATCATGACAAAAAACTCCACCATTACCTATTTCAGTTTTCTCTCACTTTCTCCTTTACTTTTTTCTCTCCATTCTAAATATTCTAGGTTTCTCAGCTTCCCTCTGACTTTTCACATTTTATTCTTTATTCGTTTCTTATTCTCCTCACCCCTCTTCATTTAATATTTCCTTCTCAAGCCATTCACCCTCCCTTCTCATCCATCTTTTTTTCTTCCTGCCAGCTGGAATGTGGCTGTTTGTCACTTGCTCTATTATGGAACTGTTCCCACAGTATTTCATGAAAATAACATCAGAGTCAGTATTCTTCCAGCAGTTTTCATCTTATTTTTCAGATTCCGGATGAGTAGGAAGGATAACAGCAGGAGGAAGGAGTCTGATTCTAATCAAAAACAACTGTTAACCATAAAATACCCCCCCCTTTGAAAAAAAAAAAAAGAAGTCCTTTCAAAAACTTTGTGAAGGCCTTTAACCATTATCACTACATGCTCCTGATCACTGGTAATCACACCTGTTCATAGCGATGTGCCAAAAACCAATAACATAAGAAACTGAGATCTGGAATTCACAGGCAATTGAGAATGCCATAACAGGCTGATTTGCAGCAGGTGATTTAGTGACTCATGATGGCCACCTGACTGTGCCAAAAATGTATTGAGTGCGGTATCTTTTGTGGAAGCATCCCTCCTGCAGATAATGATATCAGCTGCCAAAACGCACCACAAAGGAGTAAATCTAGCAGAATTCAAGCGACAACTTTTTATTCTTTGAAGAAGTTCGGTCACACAGATAAGCTGGCTGCTTAAAACAACAGTAAAATACCTACTTTCAGATGGATCAGAATTTTGCCTATCACTTTGTTTATCACTTTTACTTATCAGACAGGCAAAGTCTGCATCCTACAACAGCACCTCTCTCCCGTCCCATAGGGCTTCGGGAAAAAAACAGCAGATGAAGCCAGACAAACTGAATTT
Organism: Apteryx mantelli; assembly: GCF_036417845.1. Taxonomy (NCBI): domain Eukaryota; kingdom Metazoa; phylum Chordata; class Aves; order Apterygiformes; family Apterygidae; genus Apteryx; species Apteryx mantelli. Next base: position 107,283,171 of record NC_089980.1, read on the forward strand.
AGAGTTCAAGTGCTGAAAGGGTTCAAGTTGAAGTGATAGATAGAAGGGTAGAAAAGGGAACCAGCCATTTTTAAGAACTTTTTTTATGGCCTTTTTTAAGATCTGCACATGCCTAACATAATGGGGCCAGAATCTCAGTTAGCCTGAGGCACTACCATAATACACTTGATTAATAGTTAATCATTAGCACAGTACATGTTAGATTCATTTTATAGCTGCCCAAGTAATTCTGATTTAGTGGAAGAGTGTTGAAAATAGAAACATTATAGTTCATGTTAGCCTAAGGACAATGGTGAAATTTAGCCCACATATCAACAACAGCAGGTTGTGTCTGAGAGACATAAAATATAGCTGTTAGTCAAGAGGCAATAAAAAGGCAACCCTTGTATTTTGTCTTTTTCAGTATTATCAGCTATGAAGTTGTCAAAGCTGTCTTCAAGAGCCTTCTTTACATGTGAATGTCAGTATTTTGTCAAAGCGAACTTTTGAGTCAGGCTGACTTTAACAATGTAGACTTACCCATAAGCTTGGAAGTATGATCTTTATGCCAAACGAATTAGGCAGGGAGTTTCTAGACTACTTCTACAGAATGTCTTGAGTTCGTTTTGAACCAAAACCAATGTGATCCCATGGAATTTTTACTGTTCTTCTATTATTATTCCTATTGTTCGAATTGTAACATACCTACACCTCTGAAGTTCTGATTTTTAACTAGTTCTGAAAAACATTTAAGGCTTCCTTCTGCTAACAGGTTTGAATTAACAATAACTTCAATTAAGAATAACTAACTCTTCTACTTCAGGATTATCCTGCCCACGGTGAGCCAAAGAAATTACTAGAATACAGCAATACTGCCCTCTTTGGTCTTCACTATAGATCTTCTAGTCAGATTTGGTATCACAGCACTGGACTTTTTATTAAAATCAGCGAAAGCTCTGCATGTATACAAGCATAGAACATATTTAAGAGATATGGACTAATAATAAAGAGATTTATTGTGTGAAACTGAGAATATCTATTTGTCCTTAGTAGTTTTGGGGGTTAACAATTTCCAAATATGGATCTATGTTACAATTCGGTAACTAACCTTGCTTTACAAATAAAGCATCTGATAATGCTCATATAAAAAGACATCATAAAATTGTCTTCATGGAAGGCTAGAGAAAAAAGAACTAAATTCTGCAGGAGATTTTGCTTTATAAATGAGACAGGCTTTCCCTCACATTTGCAATATTTATGAATGTGGCTGTCAAATTGGTTTTGCTATGCAGATGTTGTTTACTCTGTCATTGTCACCTTTCAGTTCCTATCTCCATAAGTTAAGCAGTTAAAATTGAGCTTTGAAGCTTCTGAACAAATGCTAAACATGTTTTCCACCCTAGAAAACCCAAGGTTCCTCACCGCTAATTAGTGATGTTAATGTGTATCTTTTCAAACAATGCTTGAAAAACATTTGAAAGTACCTCCTATATTTCACCAATCAAAATTATAACATGTATTATATTTTTGTATCTTTGGTCAAAAACACAATTACACAAAACCAGCAGACCAGCAACTAAATTTAATTTAGCAACCATCTGTGTAACTGCAGACACTGTATAAACATGTAAAGATACAGTCAGTCTTCAACAGAAAAAAACAAAAACCAAAAACTCTGAGACAGTCTTTATATTCTCTTTTTCCATTCTTGTATAAATACACAGAAAAGGGGAACAAGATTACTTATTCCACTGACAAAAAATCTCAACCTAATAGAATTACAAACTTCCTAAAACCACTTTCTTTCTAATAAGTTTTTGCTCCAGAAAACTCATTTATCCACAGCAAACTCCACGGGTAGGTATACATCATGTGGTTGCAATTGTTTGTACTTTACAGTCAAAAAAAGACTGGGCATATTTGAAAAATGTACATTAATTTAGTCATAAAGTGGGCATAAAAAGTACAAAGATGCTCTTATTTCTTGCTGCCTTTGGATTCAGTAAAGTTAGTGGCTTATACTTATAATTTGGGAGTAGCCTGGAAAAGCAAGTAGATCCACACAGGACCAACCTTTCAGTAGCTTATTACATTCTGAACCATTTTCACTGGCACAAACTGAGCACAGAAAAACGTGCAAGCAAGAATTCTCTATTCATTCATTCACTGCTAATACTTATTCACTTTACACAGCTGGTAGAAAAGATACAAGGATCAGAGCAGTGGAGAAACAGACCCAGTACATTTAGATTTTCTATTTTCTCCTGTAACATGTACCAGCAAAAATCCAATTAGGAGAAAAAATTCATTCTGCATAATAGGAGCTACCAAGGAACATATGGCATGACATAGAATGTACACATTGAGACATCAGTCAAAATGGCAAGAAGCTGAAGCAACATGCACAAATTACAACCCTAATTGCTAAAAATAATTAAACAGATTGGCAGACGTTTTCAAAATCACACATGGGCATCCAGTATCCATGGAAAGTCAGTAGGACCTGGTGATGTAAATGATATTTATCATTTTAATTATCCTCTCTATTACTTAAAATATCTTTATTTTAGAGTTGTGAAAACATCCAGAATAGGTTATACGCAGGTTTAAGTGGGATAACTTTCTCTAATGTATGGAGTATTTTTAACTCGTTCCTTTCTTACAGAGTACCTCTACTGCTTGTACTTCAGTTTTTTAAAACAGTTGTGCACTTATTTTGTTCCAAGGTTTCCAAAAGTATCTTAAATTACAGATATTTGTAAACATTAAATGTGTCATAAGTTCTAGTGGAAAAAAAAAGAATTTGGGGTAAATAAGGGTAAAATTAAAAGTTTCTTTAACTGTTAGCAAATTAATACCCCAAATGGAAATTCAAAACTCTTTTTCAGCTGAAGCCTGCTAAGAGCTCACTTTAGGGAAACAGGACAAAATTCTGGTCAAATTTTTCCACATACTTATCATTAGAAAAGTGAGCACATTTAAGGAAGAAGGCATTCTGTGCAATTTTTTTGTTTTATTCAAAAAAAGAATTATTTAATCAGTCCTGATTCTCAGTCACGGATTGAAAGAATTGCTATGGAAAATACTGTGCACACATATCCATAATGTTATACATATGCTGGGCCTTAAGGAGACAAATTCTGATAATTTACTAAAATGGTACATACCTGAATTTTGGCTTTCCAGTAAAACTTATAGTTGCTAATATTATTCCTAATATAGTTGCTAATTTAACTGTGAATGTCATTATAAGTGAAAAAATACAGTTGTGTGATGACAGTAAAACAGCATGCATGCTTTTCATTTGCAAAGAAAATCCACCAGATTAGGTTTGTTCATATTCATAACCTCTTTTTCCTCCAATTATTCATGAATATTCAGTAAACAACTTTTACTCAAAAGAATGTTCATGGTTACCAGAAGCACTGTAAATCAGTGTATGTAAGAGTATCTGCACTAGTATACCAGCATATTGAAAAGCTCTTTTATTATTTGTACAATAAATTCATTAACTGATTAAGAACATTCTGTTCAATTGGAAAAAGGATCCTTCTTCCATTTAGAAATCTTAGGCCATCCAACTAGAGACAGCTACTATACCTCATGACTTACACAAACCATTCTATGATACAAATAACATAAATTGAATAATCATGGGGAGGGGGGTTGTAAACACATATAGTCTGAAACATTTTTATGCAATCTATTTATTGAATAATTCAGAACAATTCATTCAAAAAAAAAAAAAAAAACACCCAAACCACAGATGACTCCTCACAGATGATTCAGAAAGAGAAAAAGGCTTCACTCTTTACAAAATAAATGTCACGAGCTCTTTTAGCAAACCAGGAGCCACACAATCCCACACAACAATCTGAAATGCAAAGCTGTCAGCAACAAGGAGCACAACCTCCCAGTAGCTTTCACTAAATTTATAAATGTTCAGGCCTGAAAGACAAAGAGAGGGATCCTGTGAAATACTGAATAAAATCAGCAGAACTGAGGACACTACAATATCACTGGAGTGCCTAAACACCTTTCTTGATGGATCCCTAACAGTGTTAGCTGACAGCAAACAGCAAACAAGCATTTATCTTTGAATTGGGCCAGCCACTAGTGGGGGCTGTGAGATCATGCACTCAGCCAGTGTATTACATAAGGCAGCAGCAGTGGCAGCATCTGTGTGCATGGCTTGTAGTAAAATTGTATTACTAAATGGTCCTTTTCACATATATTCACTGGTTTTGGAGCACTAATTGCAGTAACTGCTGGAGAGCAAAATACTGTATACTGTTTCATAATTATAGGGTTATGGCCTGAAAAAAAATCACAACTGGATTTTTGATATGAGTCAAGACAGTTATTTTCTAAATCAGCATGCTCTAGTGCTTTCTAGATGTTTCTTAGTCTAGCTGAGCTTCAATTCTAAAGTGTGCCAGTGCTCCAGTTCCACTACTTTAGTTTGTTGTAGCAGTCCCAGTAAAGATCCAATTCTATGCTGAGGCTCAGAGTGGTGCAGTTACTGCAGAATTTGGCCCACAACTAATTTGTTAACTTTCGCAGTATTACTAGCATGGCAACTGAGGTTTATAAAGGATACTGAAAGGATATTCAAAATTAAATGTGCTATGTAGTCCTTAGTATGTGCAAAAGGATTTGTTAATTTATACTATCCACAGTCCTGAAAACACTTAAGAGATTTTATGTAGGAGTTGTGAAAAAGACGTAGTTTAGAAGACTGCACAAACAGAGCCATAGCTGCATGTGTACAGTTGCTCAATATAAACTGTAATATATTTCCTGTGATAAAACCTGCAATCACAAAAACAGAGGCTGGCTTTCAGGTGCCTTATTCCAATCATACATTCTAGAAATCAAACCCACTAATGTACAGCACTTCATTTTAGTATTTTCATGAGAGATATTACTTTGAAATACATACTCAATTATTGGCCTCATTAATATGGTTGCTAGGAATAAAAATTTGTTTAAAAGCAATAATGGAAGTGATTTATTAACAATTTTCTCTTGCATGTGGCTAGTGTACACATGCAAGAGTTCTATTTTTTAGAAGCTTTTTTAAATGTAGAAAATGATCAGAAGTGAGGATGAATCAAGAGGTAATGGAGTTAGAAAAATGATGGATGAGAAAAATTCAGGAAGAAGAATGTGTGAAATAGGGCTAGGGAAATTAGAAAAAGAAAGCATGTCACAGTCTCTGGTATTTTTTCTATAAAAGACAATTATGGACTTCTGGTGAGTAGCATGTATGAAGAAGAAACTATGTCTTAGAAAGGGCCAGAAAAGAATATGATTTTGGAATGAAATACTGCTGTTACCATGTAGCCCTGAAATATGGTATTGCCATTACTACTAACAGACCATAAGCTTTGTATTGAGTTTACAAGGCCTCAGAACTGAGGTACATCAGACTGGCTCTGTCTGAACTTTTCTTGACCTCTCTGCAGCTTTGTTTTACTTGCTTTAGCTGTAACAGCAATTTTTCTAACAGACCAGGTGGCTAAGGCTAAGCTGTTTCACTTTTGTTTATCTTCCTGTGGTACAATCACAGTTTTATACAGGTAACAGTAAAAGCAGTTACTCTGCTTCACACACACATACTCGCTGAAGCTACCAACCTTAGGAACCAGAGGAGTAGCTGAAGGATGAGTGTAACTGCAGGAAAAAGGATTAGAAAGTAAGTGTGTGTATTACAGTTTTAACTGTATTATCACTATTATTAAGCCTTTCCTTGTACAAAAGTATTCTTTTTCTGTGATAATTAGATTTAGATTAATAATGATCCTTGAGTTAGACTGTTACAATTTCAATTATACTATAAATGAATTTGTGTGTGTGTGTGTGTGTGTGTGTATTTAAAGAGTGCTTTCTCTTTGCCCATAAAACAAGACTTTGTGCATAACATTACACAAGACATTTAGACAATATATTCAGTGAATTTAAAGAAGAAAAGAAAGGGTGATAGTGTGGAACTGGAAATGTGGGTAGGTGAAGGATGATTAAAAAAAACGTTAGAGAGGCACTAGCTTGATTGTATTGCAAGGAGAGTGAATATAAGAAGGAAAGTCCAGAGAGGCAGAGAACACAGAAAACCAATGAGAAATTCCAGTGCTGTGATGAGGAGAAAGAAGGTGTATAGAATAAAAGCGACATCAAAACTTGTCCATTTAAAATAAAAAGTCAGCAATACACCAATGGTAGAGGAAGAAGGAGCCCATCAGGGGAATATTTAAGAAACAATCTTGAAAGTTACCAAACTATCACAATGATTGGAATGTTCACATTTTATGGTTTTAGGAGGTTTTAAACATTTCCTGTTTAATAGAAAACCTAAGTTAAATCTCCCCTGAGCTGTAACTGTAGCTAGTCCTGCGAAAGGACATGGCATTTTGAAACTATTACTGAAAATGCATCTCTTAGTCACGTCCTCAAGGGACAGAAGTAAAGTAGACATTGTCTTCTCGAAGTTCCACTAGCTGAGGAAAATTCATTCCATTGTTCTTATGCTGCTTTTTGATAATGTGGAGTTTACACACTACAAGTAGCTGGATCTGCCACACTATTAGCTATTTAGGTTTGAGGTGTTTGCTCTAAGAGAGGGTTGTGACTCATATCTCTCACTACTAGGTTTCTTACTGAACAGAACTGTCTTAAGCAACCATTCTGATTAAGGCTAAATACAACCGGGATAAAAACCGAGATACTCACTTCTCTGGTTCAGCAAAGATGTGCTAGGTATAAAGGGATCAACAGAATAAAAAACAGGCCAGTTAATACTATGTCTGATTTTGCAGCTTTTAGGATTTGTTGGCTACCTCTATACTTATAAACTGAAAAGGACCAAAGCACACAGGATTGAGCACTGTCCCATGAAACATTCATACTGTGCAGTCCGTGCTTGACACGGTTTTGGCCAGAGCCGGAGAGTGCCGCTGCCTGGGCACGGCTGAGAGAACAGCACAGGTGTCGCGGGGAGAACAGTCTCCAGCTGGAGAATTTTACTTGACCTAATTAACTGCCAACCAGCCCAAACTTCTGGTCATTGTTTTAGGTATTGAGAAAAAGAACACAATTAAACAAGCGCTTACATAAACACCTGTCCTCCCCCTCGCCACTCTCAAGTTTCTGCGCTTTGCCGCGGGCAATGCCCGGTCCATCAAAGTTTCGCTGTGGAGGTGGCGTAGGAGGTGAGTAGCGCATAACGGCTTTCTGCCGCGGTGCGCAGGCGCGCCTGACGCGTCCGTGTTTCTTTTCCTTTCGCTCTCGGCTTAGGGGGTTTGTGCCGCCTGCGTGCTGCCCCCAGCTGCGGCGTGGGTCGCTTGGGGCGCGTGTACCCCTGCGGCGTGGGGTGCCTCCCCCGGCGCGTGTCTCGGCCACGCGGCTGCCCGTGTTGACATAAAGCGCGTCCGAGCCGGGCCCGCGCAGCCCACGCGGCGCGAAGCTCCGGCGCCCGCTGCCTCCCCGCGGCCCTTCGTGTCGCCTCGGGCCGGCTGGAACCGGCGGCGACCGGCGCAGGGCGGCTCCAGACTGCACCCGCCGCAGCCCCTGCCGCTATGGCTGCTCAATGGTAAAAATCACTCTCCACTTAATTTGCTGTTAGCTAAAAAGTATTATGTAATGGGTTTAAAACATGAGCATTCTCCCTCTTCTGGGCACACCTGAGGAGTTAGTTCATTGCTATAAAAATAACTTATACATGTAAATATATGTACTACATATGAGAGCCCTGTGTTCTGAAACATGCATTAAGTTGTGTCACAACTGGACATTGACCAAGAAAACACCATCCCAGGTGGGCTGACAACTGGCCTAATGACTTCTGAGTCATATCACACTGGCTCTTTCCAGTTGCTTCTTTTCTTTAATATATATGTACTAATAGACTAGTGAGGCAGTATGGACTGCTCTGACACAGCAGCTTAACATTTTAAACCCTCATTCAAAATGCCACCTGATGGCACTGGGTAAGTTAAAGCTGAAGTAGATCTTTTTTATTTTTCAGTGTTTCCTTTATACCTCATTCTGATTTTGATTCCAATATGAAGACCAAATATAATAGTGTATAATTGAATTGGAGAAGGTTGTACCCTAGGGCAATGTTAAGTTTGATAATTATGAGTTGTATTGATTACTCTTCTCCCTCCCCCACCCCCCCATAGAGCTCAGTTCTTCAGTCTCTACAAACAAAACACACAGATATTTTAGTATGTAGTTCAAGACTATGTGTTATGAAATATTCTTCTTCTATCCATATTGCTAATAGAACTTAAGAGTTATCACCTCACTGCGCACAATGCTCCATTCACTCAGTCTCCTCTGATTTACAGAACTAGGTTTTGGCCTTCATGTCCTAAACAATTTTAGTATATTTGATTTGTATTCACTTAATTCTTTTTTTTCTTTTTTTTTTTTTTGACTCCTCCAGGGACTATACCATCCTGAAATCCCCCTATATATATATATGTCATAAATATTTTTTCTTATTCCATTCTAAAGATCATTTTAAAAAGACTTCAGTTATAACTACATCATGCTATATGCCTTTGGTTTCTTTTACTTAGCCTCTTAATTTTTCTTTATTAGAAAATTGATTTCATGAAACACATCTAACACAAAAATCCTCCTGCAGATTGAGTGCATTGTCAATAATTAAGTTAACATTTTTGGTCTGTTAAGAACTGACTCTGCCTTCCCAGAATTCTGGTGCATACAGAATGACTCATTTGAGTGTGTTCTTTCTCACCTTATTTATTCAACAGATCTGACAGTCATTGTGAGATTTACATTTGTTATTTAATACTGTAAGTCAGAAACGTATGCATTTATTCCTAACACAGAAACTATATTAGTTTATTTTATTCTTGAGTTGTATACTCGCAGAATCTACCCTGTGAAAAACAGAAGTCACATTTCTATTTAAAGAAATATAGATCATAGTTATAAAAAGCAACTGAAGAAGTCATTCTTCTATCTATCCTACTGACTTAAATAATTGCTGACAGGTATCTGTCTAACCTTTTCTTAAAAACATCTCATGAGAGGAATCCTACATCACTGCACTCCACCCAAGTGTCCAACAGCCCCTTCTTTTAGAATGTTTTTCCTAGTTGCTGCACTTGAAGCCTGTAGTAGGGCTTCAAGTGCAGGGAAGCGGTATTTTCACTTTCTCCTTGCAGCATCTATTTACCTATTCAAAGACTGCTGTGATATTGTCCCAACTTTTTTCAGGACTTAACAGCCTCAGTTACTTTCCTCAGAGGCCATATTTTCTAGGCCTCTGACCTATTTCACTGCTTTTCTCTTGGTTCTGCATAATTGCTCTACATCTTTCTTGAAGCTTGATGCAGTACTTGAACTGAAGCCTTACCCATATTAAGCAGAATGGAGGGATTACTCCGTAAATCCTACAGGTTATATTCCTGTTGACATATCCCAGTAGGATGTTTGCCTTGTTTGCAGTAGCATAATAATATTGACTCATGCAGAATTTGTCATCCACTCCAAATCTGAGATCTTTTTCTACAGAACTTCTTTTCAAGTAGTTGTTTCCTGCCTTGTATTGCATAGCTGAACAGTTCTGCCTACATGTAAAACTTAACGTTCATCTTTGCTGAACTATGTCCTATAGATATATAACATTTATCTACAAGAAGTATATACTAGTGATTTAGGTGTCTGTAGACACTCATTGTGAAGCACTAAAAAAACCCATAAAGATGGTAATATGATAGCATATTTTGTTATACTGATATCAATATAGCTACAAGTATTCTTTTCTGTAAAAAAGAACTAAAAATCAGTTAATGTATCTTGAAGGGAATACCATTGAGGTCAGAAAGCTCAGTGTTGTTTTTTTTTCCTTTATTTCATGGAAAATTGCTGAACTTGACAGCCTTGGGCAGCAAAGCCTTCTTATTCATCAGCAGAAAATTTCAGCCTGAACAGCGGGAGCATAAACTTCTCCACTAATGTACTTCAGCTTTGACCCTGGAGAAACCACTCCTGGTAAAACCACTCCAAGTAAATCCATTTTCCATATCTACTCAGTTCCTGGTCAGTTTGCCAAGACTGCCCACAGCAGTGATTTTGGAATATAGACACCAATTCTGAAGAACCCTGTTAAAGGAACCATCCTATAAATTTTTAGGACTAGTCTACACAAAAACCTTTCACCATTTTGACTGTACTGATGGAGCTGAAATGTTACAGCTTAGTTTGTGGATGTTAATCAAGCCAAAAGGCAAGGAAGCAGAGAAGCTTTTGGTTTAGTTCTACATTATAATGTTTCTCATGGTCAAGCCAGTGAAGGAGGTTTCTGCTCCCCTGCATATGGGCAGTCACTCAGTCCCGCTCCACATCCCTTACAGTTCCCCACCCTCCCTTATCCTGATGTAACTGTTTCTGGGTTTGCACTGCAAAGTACATCAATGTTAAAATTATTGGAGTTAAAACCAGTGGGTTTTGGCATGTTCCACTGCTCTCGTTTGCAGCATGGCTATGCAAGAGTTGCAGAGGCAGTTCAGACGGGGGTGAACTGTGGCACAGGGGTGAGAATTCATGGCTAAAAAAGGTGAGTTGCGATAACCTCTCAAAACGCCTTCCCCTTTACAGAAATTGTAATATGCTGCTACTGCCTGACTCTCTAATCCAGTTGTTAAACCTCACAGCTGGGAGGAATGAGAATCAGAATCAAAGTTTTGCTTCAATGAATAGTTAATTGTGCAAAAAGAAACAGCAGTAAAACGAGAGAGACTGAGAAAAGACAACCCCCACGGAACCGAATAGTCTGGCTGTCTGGTGGCTGCAAATCTCTGTTTGAAATCAGGCCAATGAAGGATTTGCAAACTGAAATCTTTTACCCCTGGAAATAACGGGTAGGAACTGCTTTTCTCGGGAAAGCCCTGACCTGGCTTTCACATGTAATTCTAAGAACCCTGGGCAAGATACCTGCCATAGTCTGGCCTTCAAGGGGCAGAGCGTAGCCCCACTTCCCTCCATGGTGTTTTCTGTAGAGTGGCTTAATCAGGTCCTTACTTGAACCTTGTTGTTTTCTGCGAGTCCTGTTTTCAGGATCTGGCTTCACTGCAGAGTCTGACAGTACTGTGTGACAATATCAAAGATCACTTTAAATGAGCTAACTTGCTACTGCAGGGAGTCTATTCTCAAGGTACATTAGCCTGCACAACATGCAGTACAGTGGACTGCTTTCAGTATCCAAGTTTGGTATTTTTACACTAGAAATCTCTGTAGCACACAAAACATAATATAGACATACTTTTCCCTTGGATGCCTAGCTCCTGTGAAGCATTGTATGGGGACACTGGGCATCTAATTCAGTGCTAATGATTTGATTCTGCTAACCAGTGGGATACCTAAAAATGTAAAATTGCTCCAAATTTCTTGCACAGTTAGTCTCTTTTTATGAGACATGGAGGTACTTAAGAATCTAAGTCTCACTGCTTTTCAATGAGATTTTGCATCCTAAAGCTGTGATACTCAGAGATGCATAGATACCGAATTTCTGTTGAACCCAGTAAGACACTTACACTCTCACAGAGCTATACCTTTGAGATCTGGGTTTTATAGATGACATTGTCAAAGGGCAAAGGCATCTAAAATGGAACATAATCAGGATTTAGGAACCAAAATATGAAACACGGAGTCTTTAAATATCTACTTTGCTGCTGCCTACTCACGTCTAAAGTCTGCAGAGCTCTAAGTTTCCAAAATTAAAGCTCTCATGGTACCTAAAGTTCTGCTTTGGGACTTGCTAATGAGTGAAACAGTGATCTTAAACTAAGCCCTGTCAGTCTTCACAAACTAGATATTTCTCTACAATGTCTGCAGAAAGGACTCAGTCTTTTAGGCACGAGCAGAGCAAACCTTTTGGGCTCTGTTCTTCTAATGAAGTTGAATATGAGAGGAGGCATTTTAGCAGTTTATGGAGACAGTCACAATAGGGTATACAAAAGTATACTTTTCTATCCGTCAGAGGGACTTTGAACCCATATCGCTGATAAAAGGATCTTAACCACTAGCTAGAAAAAAAGGTGTTTCTTAACTGCTGAGGCTATTCCATTTTGCATAAAATAGTAAGATTTGTGAGGCCAGAGAAAGTGCAAGTGTGATCATGACTCTCTTAAACAGTGGCTTAAATAAAATATCTTGCAAAATGTCAAAATATAAATATTTAGTAGATGGGGGAACTGAGGCTTCCTGTATCACAAACCAACCAATAACCACAAGAGCACTCTACACAACAGTGAAACCATGCATGTTCAACTTTGTTTGCAAAACATAGTTTCAGATTTTTTTCAACAATGCTTCAATAATATTTTTAAAAAATTAGGAGTATTCTGAGTGCGATCATAAGAGATTCCTGTAGTGGAAGAGTATGGTAATCACAAAGGCTAAAGGCATTACTGCAGGTAATAATTGAAAAATAGGTTAAAAGTTATGAAAAAGATCCACATCTTGTTGCCATTTTACCTGTGCCTTCTCAATTGTTATGCTCACAGTTCCCACTGGAGATAACAGCACAGAATGTGCTTTTTAATGGGGAATGGTGAACTAAAGGAACGGGTGACAGGGCACCTTTCCCATTCTCCATAGCTGATTCATGGCTGGCTGAGGTCAATATTGAGAAAATCCCGTTTTACTAAAATCCTCACCTCCTGTGAAAGAGGCTAGGATTGAAACATATGCCTGAATTTAAGTACATTGCTTAAGTGTGTTTCTGAATAGGTCACATTACCATCTGAAATTATTTGATAATCAGGTCAGTATAAACCACGTTTAAACAGCTATTCTCATAAAATGTCTATTGTTTCAATTGGCAAAAATAATTATTTTCTCTTACATAATTAATCTTTCAGGGGCATAGCTGAAATGCATTATTAGTGAAAATTTGTAGTTATTTGCATTGCAGTGCAGAGTCTGTTGTGTGGATAAATACAATACAAATCTTCCATTTTCAGTGCTGTCAATCTTGTACCTTGCTTTGATACTAACACACTTGAAAAAACTCATGCCTTTGAGTACTAAGAAGGTCACTTGTTTCTTTGTTGACATTAGTCACTATGATATAAATCAAAAATAAAGATAAAAAGCCCCACATTTATAAGCAAATCTCTGAATATGTCATTTTGAAGAATTAACAATAGCTTGTTTGGCTCAGTACTTCCAATTATAATATGCTGTTCTTGCAAATACTATAGCAAATAAACTGTTAAGCAGTTGTATGTTGTAAAGTGAAGTTCCACTTTATTACAGTAGGCAGTTTTTTCCATTTTTAAGAAATATAGAGCTCTACTGAAAACACTGCTGCATACTTCATCTTTTTTACTTAGCTTCATTAAAAAAAAAAAAAAGGCAAGTTAATTAGTGTGCTTGAAGGTTCCCAGAAAACAAGAAGGAATAGGGATAAACAACAAATCAAGGAAAGTGATAGAGGCATAAAAGCAAGCATCTAGACTGCTTAAACTCAGGGATTTGAACTCTTCTTCAGATTCAAGATGTTTTTAATGATTTAAGTAATTCACTGAGATAAACATCTCAGTGATGGAAAAATGGTCAGCAAACTGAGCATGTCAAAACTTTAATCTAGATAGAACAATAAAATATATTATTTTTTCATCTTGAAACAAGGATAAGACTCACTGGACTACATGTGGAATATCTATATAATGTAGATATCTGTGAATGAGCTAGATGACTAGTCTCATTTTATAATCAATGATGAGAAATAGGCTCTTTTAAGGGCCTGATTCATCTTGTGATTCATTTTTGTGTTGAGAAAATCAAACCACACATCATCAAAAACCTGCTGGATGGCTTAACTGCAAATCTAAATTCTAGCACATAGACAACTGACATATGTTATAATTATTATGTTTACATAGATGTATATGTCACTATTTCACTTAAAGCCTATTAGACTGTAATATTTACTGTATTACACAGCTTCTTGTACTGTTACTGTAATTCTGTTAAAACAAGATATGTTAAAATCATTAACAAGGATGGAACAAATTTCTAACCTATAAGCCATTGAATAAGAAGGGAAACACCAGCTCCTTCATTTGGATACATTTTTTTCTTTTTGGAACTCTTCTGTGAGTCATCTATAGCTTACAGGTGACTATAAACCACACACTTTTCAAATAAACTGTTTATTAGGGGGAAAAAAAATCAAGGCTGTAGCTTATTCCTGCATAAGTCAAATTGAATCTCCTGCAGCTTAATTACCATTTTGTCCATTTTAAATTAATTTTATATGCTTTGCAATTATATAGTGCTTTAAGGCACTTTGAGGAAATCACTCTATGAAACTACACTGTATTTTACTGTTTAAAAAATCCCTAGGAATTTTCTCTAACTTTGCCATGACACAAGTTTTAATGTAAGAATGGTAATGCTATAGTTTTATTCAATATACTAAGATAAAAAATGAATAGAAGATTGCAAGAATTTTTCAGAGAAATTTCCTATTGTTCTTATTTACATCCCAGGCCTTTTGGCCCACCCAAATCGGATCATAAAAGTTCCACCAGGAGTTCCTCAGATATCGAGGCAGCCAAAAAGGTCATTGCGGGGGGATATACTGAGTGCGCGCAGCCCTTAGCAGTGTCAAAGTTAGAAGAAAAGCATTTTGTGAGGAAAGTACTCTGCAGGACTGCGCTGTTCAACTAGAAAGTCAGTTATCCTTTAGCTACATGACAATAGTCTAAAATAGTGGCACTACAAGCTTGAGTAGCATTTGGTATTGAAAAAGCCAACCTGTGCATAAAAAACCAAGATTTCAAGGCCAAACTGAAAAATATGTAGAACATCTGTACATTTAAAAGTGCCTAATGACTGAAGATTCAAATGCACATTTCCAGTCATAAACTAAGATCTTTCCAACAGTGATACGTGCAGAGAGAAATTGCCCCTCGGTCTCTGCTGCTGTAGTATTCAGAGGCCAGCAGAGAGCACAAAGCAAACCAATTACAGGCTGGCCTAACTGCAGCCTTACAGGAGTTAGCAGGAGCTAATAACTCAGGAATAAGAAAGTGTCTTCATGCAAACTGGAAACCTACCACAAAATATTAGTGACAGTCTAGTGAGTGCGTCCTAGGTTCCATGAAGCAACATGCAAATATATGGAAATACAGATTCCTTCATCGTTACATTTCGTTAATGCACCACAAATTCTAATCCTGATGAGCTTGCTCGTTCTTTCCCACACAGGACTGAATAGCGTGTGTAAAACACCCCACCACGCTTGTCAGTCGATATTCCAGTCACACAGGGGACATGGCTCCCCATCCCTGGCATTTCAGCCTGTTGAGCCTAAAGAAGTAACTGTTGTTATTTTATGTTCAAAGCCAACATTTTCCACTTGAGACACAATTCCAACAAAATTAATGTCAGATGAGGAAAGCATGAATTCATTTTCCAAGCAAATTGGTTATCTAGCTTTTGACAGCTTGTATTGTTCCTGTGTGCAGTGCTGCAGGCAACAGAACTCTTAAAAGAAAGTGTGGGGGGGGAGGGGCTTTTTTACTGTTGTAATATGCACAGACAGCATTATGGGCAGAGCAGGATACTTTAAAAAGATGTCACATTTGATTTTTTGGCATAGGTCCTAGAACAAGTACATTTTATCTACATTTCAAATTTTATTAAAAGAAAATCCATACCACTCAGTTCTAAGGAAGGCTTAAATGGAATTCCTGATAGCCATTGTGTGATTCTTTTGGCAGCCATAAGAAATATTTTTCTCTCTTTAGACATTACCTTAAACTAAATTAAAATATAAGAAACAATGCACACAGAGAATCTGAAAATTAATACAGATTTTCTCAATTTACATAATTGACTTTAAATGTATACCTTTCTTGCTATATAATCCAAATATCGATTTGCATCTTTTTACTAAATATCATTACACACTATTTCCAGCTTTTCTTACCATCATTGCTTCAAGAAAGAAAAGACTATAATTTAATTATGAAATTTTAATTATGAAAACAAATTGTTAGATTATTTTATATGTCATATGAATATGTGACTGTTGTGCATGGTGCACAAATAAGACATGCATATTTTAAAAAATGACAGTTGGGATGTCTTCAATGTTGATTTACCATTCAGATGTTATTTCAAATGTTTCTTTCAGAAATATCAAAATTACAACTGGTGAATCCAGTATAAAAATACCAGTATATCCAGTATAAAAATGTTTAAGTTAGCAGTGAAATACCTCCCTGAGTTGGACTGCATAATGCTATATGAAAAGTAAAATCGTAGTGCTACCACTGAAAGATATAGGTTTTAAGACAGAGAATTTACTGGACAGGATATTGACTTAAAAAAAAGAAAGTCTATAGTTCTTATTACACATTATTTTCTTACATTTCAGTCAAGTCATTAGAAAAGACAGAAAAACACAAGACCTCACTGAAGATAAGATCCCTATCTGAAGAAAAGTTGCCTGTGTAATCTAAATACAAATGCTATACAAAATTGCTTTTATCTAAGTTCTCTCATTACATCTGATGAAAAAGGTGACTTCTATGCTAGGGTATGATATAGAAGAAATGTGTGCATACCTTTATGGGTAGATTCATGTTTAATAATATACTGATAGACCAGGATTTTGTATCACTGTGTGAAATGTGTGTGCGTTACATGAAATGAAGCCGTGGTATAAGAAAACAAAAGTCCTTTATTAAAATTCCATATGTACTTTCCACAGAAATAGGGGTGTTGTTCATAGCATCTTGACCAAATACTAATACTTGGCAGCAACTGTAAATCTGAATTTATCTTGTAACTTGAATAATACAGTTTTTATTTCTCCAAAAGAATTATTCAACTGCTGGAGATGGGGACAGGAGAATTCATGCTTACACTTCATCATTGGCTAATTAATCAGATCTCTAAACATCCTTGTGAATTTATTACCCCAATCTTTAGATTCGGAAGCTGAAGCAATGGGTTAATGGGACTCACCAAAAGCTGTAGAATATGTTAATAGCAACGCAGCACTAAAATAATTCAAAAGCTGACCTTCCAGTCTCTCAAATGATATCAAAGCTGCTAGTTCTGCTACTTCATTAAAAGGATATTGCTGGAATCATGTCAGAAGAAAAGTTCAATCTGAACTGTGTGTGAGTAAGAGCTGACAGTTTAATTTGCCTGAGCAAGAAAACATCCTTTATTATTCCTAAAGATACAGGAAACCAGCTCCTTAAAGAGAACTGACTGCCGACTTGGCTAATTCATGGGCAGTAATGCATATGCTGTAGACAAAATCAGACTTTACTCTCTTATTTAATTTCGTGTAGATCTGAGTAAGGTAGTAAGGTTTCATGGACAATACTTTTCCTGTGAGCTGTGTAACAGGTTTATTATATGTGCAATACAGTTGTTTGTTTTCCCCTAAGCCTGATGTTCTTAAGATTTTTGAATTATAAATTAGTCACAGGTTCCCAGTTTTGGAGTAACTGACTATGAGGGCCTATTGCAAGCTCCAAACTTGGACCCTTGCAGTGTCTTGGCCCTAATTTCTATGCAAAGAACAATTGCCAATCTAACATACAAGACTACTGATTGTAGACATGTTATGTGTGTAACTCCCATGTTATGTGTGTGATATGTGTCCTCAGATCTGGATTGATTCCATCAGCCATGTTCCCCTCTCAGTGATGGTACAAGACAGTCATGCACCCATCCTCATGCTCTCCCAGGCTCTCCTGGAATGGAGGAAAGGAAACCAAACCTGAAAGAAAATGGCAAGCACTCCCTTCTCTGAGCAATCAGGATCTTGGGAGTCCAGATGCCATGAAACACTTCATCCCTAAAATATGGCCATAGCCACAGAAGCCATCAAGGAGAAAGGGGAATAAATATATTATTTAAAATCATTTAAATAACTGTAGTCCAGAAAGAGCTGAAGTTGTTTAGTTTCCAAATTTTATGAAACTTAACAACACTTAGTAATGCAGGTCTTGCATCAAATTAAAAAAAAAAAACTATTCTTTTTTAAAAGGATTTTTTTTTTTTTTTTTTTAGATGTCAAACTTCCAAGGCAGACTTGTGTCTTCCAAAACTCAAATATATGTCTGTATAAGCTCAGTTCATGGGTTAAATGAACCTTTCACGATCTGGATAGGTCACAGAGCCCCTTCCCTAGCAGCATTGCTAGCTTTTTGGATTTTGTCATGATTATGACAGTACTTAGGAGTGTTTTAAGCTACAGCTCCTGGAGACTTGCATGCATGTAAGAATCTTAGCTATCATTAAAAGGATTAAGTTTCTAGCTGTCACTGAGAGGAAAGCTTGAAAATGAGACTCATACCCTAAATTTCAGAACCCAGAGGCAGAATACCAGCTGTATTATTTTAAAAAGTAACAAAAGAAATGCACAGTGTTCAAGCCAATTTCATGATATTTGATACCCAGCACATAATTTTTGAAAGCCCGGGGTAACAGCAGTCCTGAGCTATGGTGTCATGATGGAATTTCAGTCTAGCAAGCAAGACCATTCCTTCTCACTGCTCCAGAAGAACTTCACTAAAATAATACCTTCCCATATTTATCTTGAAGGACACAAGGAAGGAGAAAATGGAGCCTCCAAAATATACTGTGCAGCTGATTTCTCCCTTTTTGAATAACTCATGTAAATCAAACCCTCAGTTCCCCTATTCCCAGTGATGGACATGTCTCAAACAGCTGCATGTTTTCTTTTAAGTCAAGATATTCTGATTTTAGTTTATAAAGGCTTTGAACAAATAGCTAAAAGGTTTTATAGTCTGACATTAGCAGATCACAAGTGGCATCACTGCTTATTATACCTGTGTCAATACACTTATCTAGGCCATTGATGAGCCTGTATGAATAAATTATACAGAAAAGATGGTCATGGTTATTTGCTGCAGTGAGACTATGTGTATACATTATTAATAAGGCTGATATGCAGATGAATCAGGCAGTATAAAGCCTATATGAATTCTTCACCAAAAACTTGATGCAAATCAACATCTGGCACAGTCATTTGAAAAGAGGCAGCCCCATCAGGCTGAAATGAACCACCAAGGGAAAAGTCAGAAAGGAACATAGAATTCCAATCTGTCCTTTAAGGACGTTAGCCCCGAAAAGCAAAAAAATTACAGTGTTAAGGCTTTAACCACTCAAACTGAAAGACTGTTATTTACGACAAAAAAAAAGAAAAAAAAAAGAGTATTACATTGTGCCCTGCTGGAAATCTTGCAGAAACTTGTGAAGATGAAAAATTCAGCTGTGCTTCTCAGGATAGGTTCATTATGCTGGCTAGTCTCTTGAACCCTGAGTTAAAAACCTTTGCAGCTGATGCAAGCTATTTGGAAGAAAAAAAGCAATTGCAAGGCATACCTGCTGGAAGGAGTTAATTTATTTAAGGTCTTCAGTGATTTCCAGTCTGTCTTTCCTTTTCTCAAGAACCAGGCATTTGTCAGATCCATACCCCCAAATAGCCGTTTTTTTCACAACAGGGTTTCATTTCACCTCACTTTGACTTAAACAGCTCTCACAAATGCTTTGTCACCTCCTGAGCTTGATTATGGTTCTGAGCAGACATTTAACTTTCATCAATAATGTTAGAAATCCTAGGTATTTTCTTCTCTGATTCCCTACAGATTTCAATGATGCCCTTTTCCTTTACTGGGGAGACAAAGCAGAAACCTGGGCTCTGATGCTCCGAATGGTCTCCTATTGACAGACTAGTAAATTTTCAGGAATGCTCTTGCCACTCATCTGTACTACGTTATAACACACACGAGATGTAAGTGGTGTCAATAGATGGAAAGTGACTCATTTAAGTTAAAGTAAATTTTGACTGCTTTGAAAAGAAAAGTGAATCTTGAAGAGATTTTTTTTTTCCAGGTTAAGCTATTTAACCCTGATGTGCCCCCTAAATATGAAATGTTTACTTTTCATTTCAAAATGCAGCACAAAAAAAGGAACATATTGAGATAATTTTCTCAATAAGCATCTACTGCATTATTTAAGATCATCTTTATTCTAAATCTCTGTTTTCAATGGTAATTTCAGGAAAGTTTCTCTATATGTCTTCAGAGACATGTGACCTTGATATCAGTGAATACAGCCAATGAATACAGCGGCTATAGTTTTAGCCCATATACAGAAGTAACTTTCACATGCTAAACAGAAGTCAGTATTGAAGTTCTTGGTGCTAGTGTTCCAGAGATGGTCCCATATTATAGGCTGTTAACCTTTAGTGTTGGGGGCTTACAGGTACGCTCAAGAAAATACATATTTCGTTCCTGATAATACAACCTCAATACTACCATCTGTTCAAGTTCTCTAAACACCTTATGTATATAAATGAATTAGGGCTCTTAGATTTTCTGCAGACATCATCATAACATTTCAGAAATGGGGAGTGAAACACACGATAAATTCAATTAAGAAACTTTCACTCACACAAAAATTTTCATTTAAATCATTTCAAGATTTTCTAGAACTATATCTTAAATGCTGAGCACAAAGAGATTGTGAGATTAAACAAAGGATATAAATCAAACCTGTGACTGAATGAACTAGAAAGCCCTGGTATATAGCTGTAACAGGCCAACTATATTGATTCCACAGGCGGTATTTAAGTACCAATTCAGCATCATTAATTTATTTTTCTCCACTAGCCCTTCCAGAAGAATTTTATCAGCGCAACAGAAATGAACAGGCCTTGATGAAAAATAGATGACAAATGGCACTTCAAAATGGATGGAGGCAATTTCCTGTTCAGGTAAATCCAGACTCAAACACTTCAGCTCTGCCTGATATTTCAAAAGAACACCTAATGTTTATTAGCTCTAGCAATCATTTAAGAATTGAAAACTATCAGTTAAAATTCAAATCATTTCTGCAGAGAATGTATTGAATGTTTTTTACCTGAACAAATTTATCTGCTTCTGTAATAAGTAGGACTGATTTTTTTCTTCTGTTGCAAGGAATGCACCCCATGCTTAAACTAAATATAAACATTTTCTATTCTATAATGCTGTTAATATAATATTTTATGTACCACAAATGAAATGTAGGTCATTACCATAACTTATAATAACTATACAGATTTCTTTTAATGCTTGGTGATATGTAAGGGAAGAAGACAAAAACTTTATAAAATACAGAGAATGATGGCAACAGAGGTAAATTAAATCTTGGGGACACCTTACCTGCTTTTATTGCCTTTAGATGATCCTTCTTCCTGTGCATAACCCGTTTGTAGGATCAGTCCCCCTATTTTAATGATTATAAGCCATTATGACTCAGGAATTTACAGACATTTTTCTCTGGTAAGCTTTTCACCTTGCCCACCTGAAGTGTATGCTATATTCATCTGACTAACTGCACAGCTATCTGAGGCCATAACCTCTTCTCTAGGCTTGTTAATGGCTAGTTTTTGTTCAATACGCCCTTCCTCTATGAATTTCTTTTTTTTTTTTTTTCTGTATACAGAAGTCAAATCAAAGCATCACTTAAATTACTGCAGTACTGATTTAGATGTTCTTAGGATAAGAACCTGTATATTCAGTTAATATTTTTAACCAATGCATTGTGCTGTCTTTTTACAACTAGTTTGAAAAAAAATGGTTTGGTCACTTTTATAACAAGATTTTAAATTAAATATATTGGTGCAAAATATAGGTAAAGAGAATAAAAATACAATAAGCATGCTGCTAGAGTTCTGCATTGATTCTAGCTACTGTGTACTTGTTTGGAACATACAATATGCATTATATTAAGCAGCATATGTAGTTAAAAGCTTTTTTTATTAAATAAGGTCTTAATCTTGAAAGGTTTTTGTTTTTAGTCAGCTTGAACTCCCGCTCAAGGCAAATTCATAGGCCTTGATCTTGCAAACACACATCTGCTTGAACCCAAAGATGTGAGCAACTTCACTGAATTCAAATGTAAAGTATGCAAAAATGCAGTTCCACATCTTACTGTTTTCCAAGCTGAGATGCTATTGCAGTAGAAGATTGATTTCCCTCCTGTCATTTCTAGCATGCATCTAACTTATTTTAACAATACAGTGAGATTACTTCTGTGAATCCAATTACTTTTAAGTGTTTGAAACATTACTTTAATAAAACAAAGTTAGTTATGGGACATTTTTAACTCATTGTCTGGGCTCCAAGGCATTTACATTTGCTGTGCCCTGGATCCATGAAGAAATAATTTCTGATATGAAAAATTAATTTCAGAAAAGGAGAAAAAAATCAATCCAAACTAGAAAAGTTTACCTTCTTAACCCCTTAATTTGACACATAATCACAAACAGATTAAAGACTTCTTGCAGCAGTGTAGCCTTCTATTGTTTATACCCTAATGAGAATCAGAAATTTGTAACGGTGGCTGGCCTGACATCTTTTTCCAGAGTTTGGTCTTTCGTGACATATCTGGAACAAGATCTCTGATCTTGCATTTCCCAGTTTGAACCTTTCAAATTACTTTGTTACAGATGTTTGTTACAGTAGCTGCCAGTCTGCATTAGCCTTTGTTCCACTTCAAAGACTTGTAATCTATTAGAAATAAGCAAAAAAACAAAACTACAAACCTGAATACTTTGGAAGTTGTAGACTAGAAAGTCCAGATATCATCCCTGCCTGGATCTAGGCCAAATCCAAAAGCCTAATGGAGTGGAAAGTGGAATCCTGACTAAGTTGTACGTTAGACAAGAGGACTTACATGAGAACGGCTGTATGGGAAACTTGTTTGGGTTATGCAAAAACACTGCCAGAACGACCTGGGAGTTTCAGAGTTCCCCAAAGGATTCCTGGGAAGGCATAGCCATTAGCTTATGGTTGATGTAAATTATAGCAACCTACAGTAAATATTTGTTCTTTAGCAGTAATCTAGAAAACGGAGGTTCTCTAGATCTAACCCCCACTGCAGTCATGGTTGTGCTAAGCTGAGTGCCAAGGGCTTGAACGAGTGACAGGACTCAAAGTTTGCCTATGTTAGGAAAACTTCAGAACAACAAGTCTTGATGCTTATCAGTAGGGCACTGATGCAAAATAACAGTAGTAGAACCAAAACCCAACTTCCCTTAGTACTAAGTTTTACATGTTTTCTGTTTTGTAATATCCTTAGTATGGCTTAACTCAGTGTGATGATGCCAAATTAAATGGAGAAAGGGAGGACATTTCCTTGTCTGGATACTGGCTGGAAATGCTCCTTACTTTAGTCAAAGACTGTGAGTGACAGCAAATGGAAAAAGACGTGTACTATGGGCATTCATTCTCGCTGTCTCCATTTTCTTTAATTTGTGCCATTTTTCTAACCCTTTTTTTTTTAAAAAAGGTACATATTATTTCACAAAGATGCAGAAAGATTCATTAATTTGTTTTTACTCTTCTGATTTACTTTTTTCTTTCATTTGTCATGCTCTCCATGAGATGTCAGTAAATTCCAGCTGTGTTCCTGGTGCATAGACGGAAGTGTGTTGACAAAGCCTTATGTTATTCACTGTAGGAATCATAGATAAAATTGTCTTCTGGAGATGTGTGCTAGCTCATGCAGTTTATATTTTGGAAGAAAGCTCCACATCAGCTTGCATTCCAAAACTTCACATCCTGTATACAAACATCTACTGATAATGTAATGAGTCAATACCATCATATATAAGATATATGAATTGCAAAAGGCAGTTTGAACAGAGAATGCTTTTGAGGCCAAGAAGTACATAAAATGAGTATACAATCAGGAATTATATTTGTCCTTTGTGGACAAATACTCACAGCATGATAAGATATGGCATCATCAGATTCACAAGGTGAATATGCACCTAGCGGTAGCCAGCTGGTTTTCATGTGAGATGTGCGTTTGGCACATCCTAGAACCGGATTTGCCAGGTGTGCACAATTTAACATTCCTTAATGGTGAAAGCAGTATAATTGTATTTAGGAACAGCTTCACTGACCAGTGGAAGGGGGAATCTGCAGGAAGAGTTAAAGGAAGAAGGAATATGGGAATACCTGTTATAATGGCAATGGTCAGGAATGTACAGCCTCCTTCTAATCCTTTCAAATATACATTGGGATGGGATGGTAATGGTAATTCAATTTTACTTTTAAATAAATGTAATATTCTGTCAGTAATTATGTTTATCTGGCATTCTGAACAGCTAGAAACAGGGAAAACAATAAACAGAAATGACTCCAGTGACATTGTCCCAAAAAGAAAGTTCTGACAAGCTGAGAAAGACCATATGTAGGTTCCTGACCGGCTTTGTTCTCTGAAGGATTGACTCTGCACTCTCGCTAATCAGCGAGCCATTTGGAGGGTATTTCAGATGTTTTGCTTTGAAAACAAATGATAATTCCATGTTACCTCATACAAGGCAAAATCCATCTCCTCTCTCCAAGATACTGACTGTGTAGTCTCTGCCACTCTTTTTGCCATTCTCTGTGACAGGGGAGATCCCTTATCTGCAGTTTCACTTTAATTCTAAGCATTCTTACATATCAACAGACCTGAGAAAAAACCTGAGGGATTTCTTCCTCCTTGCTGTATCTTGGTGCCAGAAAGAACTAATATTTATTTCTGTCCTCAGACATTTAAAGGTTGACAGAAAGCTTCGCCCTTATCCACCTGGTTTTGTAACCAGCTACCAGACAATCTTGAGCTCAGACCTGCTCAGTTTTGATGAGTAGATAGCTTTCCCAAGTAAGGTGTCAGAGGACATGCTTGAAGCCCAGGAACCTCATGGAGAATGTCTTAAATGTTGCAAGTCTCTAGGAGTGTAGCTTAAAGAGATGCTGGACTTGGCAGTGAATCTGGCCTAACATTTTTCTGCTTTATGTCCTGCCCCAAACTTCCTTTTCCTCATCCACAGTTATATAGTTGTTTCTGGAGCTGTGCTACAATCTTCATCACTAAAATGATATCAGCTAAAAATGGCTTATTTTGGGGAGGTGATTCTTCATGGTAGCTTTTGTCCAATTACACTTTTCTCTTTTTCTTTAGATATAGGCAAGAGATTGGGAAAGACATGACTCTGGTCCTGGGATTAATTTTTAATTTATACTGGCTAGTGGGGTCTCTGTATATTTGAGTGACACCATATTCTACACAAAGCTGACAAATCTTCTCTGTGTGTAATGCCATCATGTGAAATATAAAGGAGATGAGAACTGAAGTTGCAATTTACCACTGTGAAGACTCCTGCTCATTGTGATAAAGTGTTTGCCATGAGAGAAGACAAGGACATTTCTTTGCTTCTGCAAGGTCTGTTAAGCAGTATTACATGGATTTCTTAGCTAAAATTTAACAGATTCTAAATTCAATTGCCAATATAGGTTTTTGTTTTTGTTTTTTTTTTTCCCCTGAGATGCACTTTTTTCCCTTCTGTTCTTTATTGGAAGATGATGATGATCTGAAATAGTTCTGTGAAGGAGGCTAATAATGGAAAGGAGAATAAATCTGTAGATCTGTGATGAGCATAAAATAATGTTTTATCCAGAATTTCTCTTTGATGCCAGTGCTGTTTATACACACTCCAGAAGACTACTGTGATTTACTGTTTGGAAAATGTAGTACAAGAAAATATTTTGTTAATCAACCTGTGAACGTTGTTACATGTATTTGTTGCTCTTTTTCAACTCCTTAAAGGGAAAAGATGGTTCCTTTTAATCTTTCTAAAAATTCTAACAAAATCTTCTGTGACAACCCAATCTAGTAATTGTACCATTGCTCTTAATGGAATTGCAAGAACAAATATGGTACAAGGTTCTGCTCACATTTATGTCTGTGAGAATGGAGAAGTAGCAACAGGCAAATGAAGAAGAAAGAAAGAATTTATGACATCCATGTCATAACTAAACAGTTATAACTGCAAAACTCAGACTGTATCCATCTTTTCCAGTACAAATTACCTGTATTAAGAGAAGGGCCAATGTAAGAAAGACAAGGAAGTACAGTTCTAGTTCAATTTATCAGTTAAGTTACTCAATTACTCCTTATATGAAAAAAAAAAAGGTACAGAAACTTCAGATCTCATTATTGTCTTTTTATCTAAGTGGGCAGAGCAACCTGAACTATAACTTTTGTGTTCTCTCTTTGTATTTCCTTTTTGCATTTTAACAGTCTGTCATCCAACTGTGAACAAGTGTATGATTGGACTAAAAAGTGAGAATTAGCAAACAACAGAGACACTTGCCTTGACTTGTATAAAACTAAACTTCAGTGAGGATATAAAAACTAAAGAACTAAGCAAATACTCTTTTAGAAATCACAGTGGTTAATTGCAGTTTCCAGTTGGCACGTGGTCACATGCCGGGATTCACTGTGCAGAGAAGAGCTGCAAAACCCATTAATTAAGTTTGAGTGAAATTTCCAGAAGTCACTGTCAGACCTGGTCTTTACACTTTTTACTCTTGTATGAATTACATTGGTTATAACACCAGATGTTAAATAATTGTTTTAACAGGAAGTACATTCAACAAAGTTAATTCATTTCTTTATTAACTCACTTTTTGTACATATTTTTCCTTTAATATTTTGTTCTTCCAAAGACAGCAAAGGGCAAGGTCTTTTCTTTACATGTTGGAACTAGGCTAAGTCTGGAAATGTCAAAAATAATGTTTGTCAGCAGAGACTGATGCTGATTGTGATAATACATCTGATTCATAAAAAGATTAAGCCTTTTATTTTAAATAAAAGCATCTCCTGTCACCATTCTTTTTGAAGGTCAGTATTTAAGTGCTTTTAAACACATCTATTTCTGCAGTGTGCTTTTTGGGGCTTCCTGTACTGCTTATTTCTTGACCTTCAGCAAGGGAATTTTTTTTTTTTTTTTTTACTACATTTAGGACAAAGTATAATAGAACTTCCATATTCTAGTCTAGTAAAGGACAGCAAACAGCACTACTGCCAACAGATTTTGGCCTCAGCTTTCACTTATTGTCATTCAGAAATTCTGCTTTCTTTCAAAATAGTGATACTGTTTCGTCAACCACTAGCTAAATTTGTTTATAGAACAGATCTATGAACATCATCATGGAACTTTCTAAAACAGAGCCTTTTTGAGAGCCCAGCCTAAGACTGTCGTGCCACTTCCCACAGAAAGCAAAGAGCATCACAAACAGACTCACCACTTTTTGCCCTAAGTAGGAAAAAAAATTCTTTGCCCTTTTGACCTTGCCTTCTGTTAACACAAGCACGTGTGTACAAACATAAGCATTATATATATTGGAGGTGTGTGTATATATATATAAAATATAAAATAAAAAACAGTTACTGTTGTCATTGAATATTCAATAGAAACACCAGGCTTCAGAAAGTATTCAGCATGCTTAATATATTACTGGAAGATGCCAAGAATAGAGTAGATGAACATGACATAGGAATTTGTAGAGAATAAAACAAGAAAAGTTATATTCAATTACAGTTTTATGCCTTAAACAATTTTACTGAATGTTGTTTATCACAAAGCTGAACAGTTCATTGTAATTTAGGCTGCATCTGAAAATTATCTGTCTTTTTAAAACATGCATATTCTTTTTCTATATGTTTTTCTTTAGCTAGTTTATACATAAATTGCTACCATGAGTCATATTGCCTGTGTCTGGAAGGTAGTCGAATGCTTTCTAAAAATATAACCATTCTTTCTACATTATCACTATTTGATATTAACTGCCTATTAAGAAAAAAAAAAGAAAGAAAGAGATGAGTTTTCCTTATTCTTTCTTTTAACAAACTTTGGAAAGGGAAAGAGAAAGAAATTTCACAATAAACTCCCTCAAGAAATGTGTTCTTTTTTAATTGCCTGGACTGCACCTAATTCTAATAAAAATAAAGGCAATCATCTTAATTCATCAGTATGAATAGCATTGGCATACCAAAGTGATAAAATATGTGGGGTTTATCACAACACACATTTCTTTTTCCCATGAAAATGTTGATTATTTCAATGAAAAAATTTATGATGAAAATATTAACTGGAAATTTTTGACAACTGAATACCTCTTTCTCCCATTCCATCTGTGGAGAGATCTTTTAGGACAGACTTTGCCTCCTGTGGTGCACAAACAGTGATGCGACTTAGTTGCTGGGTAATTGTGAATATGATAGCCAGGTGGAGGGCCTGACCCAAAAAAGGACAAACTAAAATGCTCTTACAGTGATATTTGCTCTGAAGATCAAAAACAGATGAGAAGAAAATATGATGAAAGCTTGTAGGTAAAAAGAAAAGAGGAGGAAACAGGGTTAATGCATAGGAGTAATCT
The DNA here is from genome assembly GCF_036417845.1 of Apteryx mantelli. Taxonomy (NCBI): domain Eukaryota; kingdom Metazoa; phylum Chordata; class Aves; order Apterygiformes; family Apterygidae; genus Apteryx; species Apteryx mantelli. Next base: position 107,311,448 of record NC_089980.1, read on the forward strand.
TTCAGCTTTCATAAACTGATTTTGTGAATAGACCCACAAATAAGAAAGAAAGTGAGAAAATTCTTGAACAGCAAATATATGCAAAAGACAGAACCTAGTGGTTGACTTAAATTAGGTGGCCTATAGATTTAAATCATCTTTGATTTAGAAACATTCTGACAATCAAGTGGCATTTGATTCTCTAAGTATTTTCACATTTCATAAAATTATAAATTAATCTTGACTGCAATTTAATTCTGTTACAATCTGTAATAATCTATCTCTCTACCTGGGATTAAAGTGACCAAGGTTATTTCCTGCTTTCAGTATTCTCCTCACATTCCTATTTTTCTTTCAAAGTATTTTTTGCTGCTGATGATTTTAGCCTTCTGTAATTATTATTATTTCATATCTGACTTTTGTTAGGTATATCCTAGGGTTTTCTATGATATACTGGCTGCTGTGACATTTTCATTTTTTTGGCAATGTATTATCTGGCAAAAAAAAAAAATCCACCCACTTCTAGTTTTTTAATTAATCTAATCAGGGAAAATCAGGACAGATCTAATCAGGGGTAAGCTATAATCTATAACAGATCTTTCCTACCTAAAAGGATGTTATTGAGGAGATGGAGACAGACTTCAGAGAGGCATGATGAAAAGACAGAGGCAATGTCATCAGCAACAAGGAAAATTCTGACAGGATATAAGAAAGAAAATCTGTACAATGAGTGGTGAAGCCCTGGAACAGATTGCCCAGAGATGTTGTGGAATCTTACTTCTTGGAGAATTTTAAAACTTGACTGGATAACACTCTAAGCAACTTTTGTACCTTTGAACTTGGCCCTGCTTGGAGTTGGAGGTTGAGCTAGATGACCTCCAGAGGTTCATTGCAACCTCAGTTTTTCTGAGTCTTTGATGTAATATTTTCCAAACTCCTAAAGAGCTCACTATCCCATTGAGTAGTAGGTACTTTTCTTTATGATTCTCACTTATCTTGAATTTTAAGATCTGGGTTGTCTGGAAGAACGTATACTTTGAGGAAGAGGGGTTAAAGCTATGGCTAAAGATGTACCTGAGTTCTCAGCCTCCCTAGTGATCTTGAAAATTTGCATCAGTGTTCAGAAATAGCAAGATAAGGAGAATCTAGATCTGCCTAGATTGTACATTCTGTCAAGAAAATGCTTCTATTAAGCATACTTGTTGGTTCTTGGGCACACGGTCAAAAAATTAAGAAATGTGTTTTTATCTAGGCAAAGCAATCATCATGGTGTGAATACTTCTCTGCAAAGTACTAATTTTGATAATGACAATCCTGTGTACTAGCCAAACAGTGCCCTGATTTAAAATTTGTAATCCGTACCTGAGAAACATGCACAAAAAGGTATTGCGAGAAATTACCATTTAGGCTGTAGTACTGCTTTATACTGTCAGAGCAATTATGTCTGTATTTAGAATGAAGAGAACTAGGATACCCTTTCAGATCAAATGTATACGCCATTATACCTTTCTATGGCATCCATACCACTAATTTATAATCACACTGTTCTGGAAACAGGAATGAGACAACTGATTCTGAAAAGAATAATTTCTGTATCATTGCCACACTAGCTTAGAAGGAAAAAAAAAGTACTGAAAAAAAGGGGGAAAAAGCTATTTGCAGCAGCCCTTGCTGAAGGCTCCATATGCCACACAGACAATGTCTAAACCAATCACCTAACCAGGGCTCAAGCCCTGGAATATAATTATCCATGCTTTTAAATTACTAGCACACTCTCCGGTACAGATTTGGCTTGAGATAACTAGAACTCTTCAGAGGATGCCAGAACAAGGTTTGGGAGTTACCTGGACTAGAGTAAATTTCCAGTAGGGAGTTTGGGTGCAACTGCTCTGTTTTGAGGAGTAAGATAGTTCAGCTGAACGAATTGAGCTGTGCTTTGTCAGCTAGTCAGAGAATGTTCCCTTGCCCATTTAATTTACTTGCACACATGCGTCCAGAAAAAAAATAAAGTAGTTCAAAAAAGACTATTCCTAAACCAGTTGTTTCCCTCAAAAGAGTTGGCAACTATGAAGAATGACTTTATGAGAAAATATTTCCTGTTATCCTTTAAAACTATATATTTTATAACAGATTTTAAAATTTGCAAGAATTTCTTGTTGCATCCAAACACATTTTTGCATTTTTTGGTATCTGAGAAAGTCCTAGTAGATATGAAAGTAGTGTTGTTGTTGTTTTAATATACACAATAAACAAACTGAATGCTCCAAAATTCTAGGGCTTCAGAATTACTTCCTAAATTAGAGGTAAATTATGTTAACTTCATTAAGGAGTCTGCAAATACTGATATTGTGTCACCTCCATGAGGAGAGTGAGGGAAAGGTTAGGACAGTGGAAGAAACTCACAGCTCTCTGGCAGTCCAGGCTGAGATAAATTTCTGTCAGTTTCAAAATTTAGAAAATCACTTGAACTAAGCATTTCAAATAAAGAATACATGAGAGATTTGAGGAAAATATTTAAATCATAGAAGAGCAGAAATTCTAGTATAGGTTAGAAATAGCATTTACAGACTAGAGACGTATTAAACTAAATTCCTCAGAGATGTAACCTTGCTGATTTGGTCGAGTACACTGTCAATAAATCTGATCTGTCTTACAGTGTATAATACACGATTTACTGGCATCCAGTTTCAGCCTTTTTCTCCTTGTACCATCACTTTTTAAATTCAAGAATCAGAAAATTCATATATTGGCACTACAAAATTGCAACACAGAGAAGGAAGTGTTCAAGAACTTGAATGTTTAGAATTGCCTTACACCAGATAAGGGGTCCTTATAAATGGATAGTGTGCAGTTGACAGTAGCCATTATCAGATAAACCTTTAGAGGAGTGGCTCCAACCTCCTGTGAAGAAAAATACTGACGCACTAATATGCTGCAGTCAACATCATCCATTCCTTTCCCTGTTAACCACAGTTTTAACTTTCTCATTTCCAGCAGCTAGAAGCAATGGTCTGCTTTAAAGAAGACTATAAAATCACACCAACCCTTCTCTTGACACTGTAGAAAATAATATAAAACTCTATTAGCCCTTTTCTTGACCCTGTGTCCCTTGACTTCACTTTTACTAGTAAGGCTTGAATCTTGGTTAAAAAATAGCATTTTGGAAGAATGGTCATTTGATTAAAAAAAAGATTGGGGAATAGTGCTACTGAGAACCTTAACAACACAGACTACTGTCTGCGTAGCATGGGTTGTAATAGTAACGGAGGAAGGGAAGAGGCAATGTGATTAGAGGAAGAACAGCTGCAGAGGACCTAGCTGAAAGGGCAGAAACAGTTATAGAAAATAAAGAGCAATTCAAAAACATATGAAAGTGGTAAAAATTATACAGAATAAAAGGACTGGAAAAGAGAAAGCAGAACACCATAGGAGTTGTGTCAGTGTTTTAAAGTTTTTCAAATGGAGGTCATTATTATAGTGCAAAGATGTATTTTATATGAATTGAAAAAGTGGCTTATACATATTTCAAATATTTTGTCTACACTTTTTTCTTTCATTTAATTGTAGGGTGGTATTTTGGTCACATTTCACTCAGATATCAATCTGATTCTACTTTCCATGAATTATAGCTTAATTACAGCTAACACATTGCAATTTGGCTACTGAAAGATGAGGAGAATTTAAATTGTCAGATTCCACAGCTAGTGCTGTAATAAAAAGTTTCTATAATTTTTTAACCAGTTTTATTCCTGAAACCTCAAGAAAGATACTTAGAATTTAATTACGACTTTAATTCCAAGTTCTTACCATAATCCAGTTTTTTAGTGTATGAAAACTACCAGAGTATTTAAAAAGTGTAAAAAATATTTTTCTAATACAAGTACATGAACATAGGCTCAGAGAAACCAACCAGACAAGAGAATTCAGTTTACTGCTTCAGTTATGCAACCATGCAATAAAGTTTTAATGCAGAAATAGACTATAGAACATCTATCCTACAGCTTGCTATTCATTGCAGGTCTCAAATCACCTCCAAATATTTTCAAACTGTTTTTAGATTTGGGGGGGGGGAGGAGGGGGGGGAGAGAGAGGTTTCCAAAGAGCATAACAGCCATCTTGGAGAAGGTAAGCAAAAGAAATAACAAACCTTGGCAAGAATAAAAGATGAACCCAGTCCAGAAAAAGACTAACCAGCTCACCTTTTGAGAAAAGCCATACAGTGCAGCTTGCTCTCATCTCATCAAACCACAGATTTTACCAAAAGGAAGAGCGTATCATACTATATAGCAGCAAGAAAAAGTAATTAGTGGCTAAACATACTGCATGCCAGCACCACTAAGTGCAATACAAAATGCAGTTATCTCTGAAAGGGCTTTCAACACGATAATCTGAGCACCAAAAGCAGTCTAGCCAAGCAGCATGGGGCCCATCCTGAATTACTATGCCCTGGCCAGAAGTGAGACCACTTCCAGAGCTCAAGCTGGTTGAAATTAACTCAGGTATTACTATATTGCAGCTGGTGCCACCAACAGTTCTAGAGTTCCTTGGTACAAGAGGTAATACGTATAAACTATATAAAGTCTAATATATATATATAAATAAATATTAAAAACTACCTAACTTGCAGTCTTATGAGTGGTTCCATTCTACTAAAAAGATATGTTAAATGAACAATCAGCCTTCCATCTAATATTTAGTCTTCTGAAAGTTATCTTTACTCTAGGTGAGAGAATTCAAAGAGAAGTAAATTACTGGTAGACTGAACTGACCAATTTGTGAATTTATTGTAATGATTTCAGGGCTTGAACAAGTAACAGATCTATGTGCACAAATACTTTCTTAATCTAAAGAACTCTGGGATTTCCTCACAGTCAGGTTTAATTGGCCTGCCTGTGTTCAAACCATTCATGAAGTTATGCTAGTGTAAGCTAATCCTACATCCTCTTCTGAGAGGATGGGAGTCAAGGGAAAATCTTTTCATAAACTAGTAGAAAGCTTGGCCATCTGTTCTGTGTTAAAAACATTCACTAAGATTCTCATACTGTTTCTTGGTCTTTAAACAGCAATAGCATATCAGTACCATACCCCTCGCTTTCTGTTGTGCAAGTAGAAGTTTTCCTCAAAAAGACAGGAGTCGGACCCAAGCTAAACTATTGGAGTGTTAGATAAGAGAGTGATGGACAAAGGAAACTTCTAGTGGATACAAAATGCCGAAATGTATAATCAGTGAATGTATATCAAATTCCAGATTCACTTATAAAGTCCTAGCTGGGTCATTCCCTGGTTATGTTAGATATTGTCTCTTTTTAAATAACCTGTAGCACATGTGTTCTCCAGAGGTACTGCAGGATGGGCAGCAAGACGGACGTTTCTTGGGAGAGAGAAAGGCTTTTTCTGAACATATCAAACACTCAGAATACTTTTTACTCTCTCTCACCTCCCACTTGCTACCCTCATACATATAAAGAAGCCTTCACATACATACATGTGTATGTATAAGAGAACATATATATACATGTACATACATGCACACACCTATCTCTGCCTCACTCCCAAGCCCATTAATATCACATATGATGTAATATTGCATAAGCAATAATACTACTAATGGAGGAATGAATGACCATTTAATTATGGAAAGCAATTATTCTTTTTAAGTTCTGTATCTGGCATCTAAATACTTTAGTTTTGGATGCATTACAAATGTCATACATTAGCCAGTTTGAGTTGTAGTAGCTAGGAGATTCAGTCACTTTGTAAAAGTGATGGAATTGTATTATGAGAACCCTCTGCAGCATGCTACTATGGATATTTCATCTTCAGTATGCTTTAGAACATTAATTAACCCCTACAACTTCTATGAAAGGAAAGTATAGTATTATTATCCTTCTTTGGATATATTCTTTGGACTGTGTGATGCAAGTCATACTATAATACTAAAAGATGCCAAAAGTAAATACATTTTCTATCTTCTAGCACCATTCAGTTCAAGACAGCTCTGCAATTTTCTAACTTGGGTATGATCAACTTGGGAAATAAAACACCTGTAAGAAGAATGGAAAAATGGCTGTACATTAGGGGTCAGTTACTCATTAGCACCAAGGCTGAAGTTCTCCATAAAAAGAGATGAAGATGGCAAGCAGCAACCACCTTCCAAAGGTCATGAAAAGACAGGACATGATTTTCACTATCTGTTTTTCTGAGCTTTCTTCTTACAGAACAATTTTCATTAAAACTAGATTTAATGGCTGTCTTTTCTAAACAAGCAAGTGATCTGAACGGCCTAGGACTATGGATGTACTACGTTAAGAATCACAGGGTCTTTCAGAGAAAAATGGGAGAAGAGTCTTTTAAGCAGCTAATATTAGTCTGAGGCAGCTATATCTCAGTGCAGAGCCTGAAAAAAAAAAAAAAAAAAACCTGCCTGCATCACAGAATCACAGACTAGTTGGGGTTGGAAGGGGCTTCTGGACATCATCTGGTCCGAATCCCCGCTTAGGCTCAGCTAAAGCAGCTTGCCCAGGACCATGTCTGGTTGGGTTTTGAACATCTCGTAGGATGGAGATGCCACAACTTCTCTGGGCAACCTGTTCCAATGTTCAACCACCCTCACAGTGAAGAAGTGTTTTCTTGTGTTCTAGTGGAATTTCCTGTGTTTCAGTTTGTGCCCATTGCTTCTTGTCCTGTTCCTGCGCACCACTGAGAAGAGTCTGGCCCCATCCTCTTCACACCCTCCTATCTGATATTTGTAAACATTGATAAGACACCCCCCCCCTTTCTCTTTGTACTTTCTTTCCTATCCAAGAAAGCACAGGCTAAGAAAATGCATCATATGTGTGTGTCAGAGAAGGGACCTGTGGGAACAAAAGGCCTGCTGCCAGATAGCAAAGGAACAGAAAGAGGATTCATGCTTAGCTATGAGAGGTATTTTTCACATTTAAATATAAATGAATACAGTAATTATTGTTTATTCAAGCGTGAAATCTTTCATGCAAGGACTGCACCTAACTCTCTGTATGTGTACAGCAACATACAGCGACTTATTCCATTGAGGTCCCATAAAGATTAGGCTTCTGTGCACTATAGTAATACAGATAATTATTATAGAAAACATTGTATTGAAAAGAATTAGGTTAATGAACAACAAGTGTTAAAACACATTCTATGTATGTATGTAAATGTATGTAAATTGATCATATGGCAAAGACTCTGAGGTGCTCTATGACTACTTTCCATCATACAGCTAGAGCTAAGCAGCCCTGAAGTAAGCATTTATTGGTGGCCCCGGAAGATGATCAGGATATCTGTGCACTCTGCTCATCCTTTGAAACTGCTGGAGCCTGAAATAAATTATAGGAGCTAAAATGGGATTAAAAAGCCCAGAGGTGTCTTGAAGTACCTCTTAACTACCCTCTCCTGTGTTCTGTGATCTCTTCAGCTGCAGTTACGGAGCTGAGACAATACCAATTAAGCCCTTCCTTAATGCACAGGAATGGAGGTCCTTCCCACTCCTTTCTTAAATGTTCCCTCTTCAACTTTTATGAAAAACCTGGCAAATAGATAGGGCTTTGCAGCATATCCTGAAGGTCAGCACTGAAGGAAAAAAAAGTAAAACTTGGCATAAAAACAGCTAAATAAAGATCTGACATCTTGCCACTATTATCTATTTCCACAAGAGGTAAATGAGGTCATGCCTAACTGCATTTGTATCAAGTTAAGCAGCCCAAAAGAATAGCTCAAAAAATCCTTTAGGCTTGCCAAGGTCCTAAACGGTCATTATCTTACATAGGACAAATTAAGGGACATTTATTGAGGGACTAGGAGAATCTTTAATTAAGGTGAAGAATAAATCCTGTATCACAATCACAACACTTGTTTGGTTCCAAATTGGAGTGTAGGCAAAATGAGTAGATTAAAAGAAGAAGAAAAGAAACTGATTCTTCTGTAGGAACCTGCATTTCTATGAAGCTTGAGGACATAAAAACATCAAAACCCTCCAAAATAAATATATTGATCTCTTAAACCAAACAAACAGAAAGGAAAAATGTCTTCTATTTAATTTTGTCCTAATTAATTCTGAAAGCATTATTCTCATGCTCCTGTAGAGTTAATTACAAATCAGTTTAGTATAATTAGAAATTAATAGCCTCAGCAATATTTTCTAATAACTCTTAAGTTAACAGTATCATTGCTCAAAAGAGATGTTTTATCACTGTAATCTAGATCCTGCAACCCTGCAAGAACCAACTGATGGCCTGCTGAAGTAATATTAGTCAGCACTGCAGATTTGGCCTTAGCATTTAAAATTTTAATGATACAGCATGTTTCATATACTTTGTTATTTGAAGCAATCTGAAGACTTCAAGCGCACATTAATCATATAGAATCATTCCAGTCTTTTCCAAAATTCAGAGCATAGTATGAATTTTCATCTCAGCACTTACAAATGCATTGCAAAATATAAACTACAGGATGATTTCATCATAAGAAAGATTATTGACCAATAAGCAGAGTCCTTTGAAATGTGTGATCCATATGCTCATCCCTTAATGCCCCCTGTGGAGACACACAGCCATGTAAAGCAAAGCATGGCAAATGCCACTCCAATTTCCTCTCAAATCCAGAATGTTAGAGAAATTCTGAACATAACTCTGAAGTAGGAGAGAAAGATTATGAGAAATGAATTTACACATGAATAACATGTTTTGAAGAGTTCTAGGTCCTGGTGGAGTATACCATTTTCTTTCTATATTTCAGTCGCTGACAGTCCACAGCTCCAATCAAACTGTGTGAAATTCCCAGCAGCACTTCCCATACATTCAGTAATTATGGAGTGTCTGATTCTTCTGTAAGTCACAACTATAGGATCACTTTACCAGGTGCATCAACTTTGTATACCACAGAAAGTATGGTGCAGAGCTCCAAGTACCTTCCAGACAAATGTCAGCCTTGGAAACATTTCCCAGGAAAGCCATAGATGTACTTTGAACATCTGTACTTGGGACATCTAACAAACAGTCATCTTATCATAGAAGTTTCATTACCAAGTCTACTTAACCACAAAACCAGGAACATGTCTGACAGAGACTCCCAGCACTACTTTTGGTCTGTATGGCTACTGAGGTGTGAGAAGGACTTGAAGTTCTAAGTTTGTTGTTATGATTTTGTTGTTTAAAGACAGGGCACGTTGCACATTGCCAAGAATAAATCCAGACAAAATAGGCTGTAGTAGGCTAGTGGATGGCCACAGGATCAGAAAAAGAACACAGCGCCAAAAGAAAAACAGAAAGAAGAATGGAAGAATGAAAACGGAGCCTAGTACCAAGAATCTTAATGGAAAAACAACTGAATATGAAATATGTCTAGTCCCCGCCAAGAACTGATCATGCAGAACTCTGCTTCTACTAAGTGGCTGACAGGATCTGCAATGGTATTTTGTGTTCTCTGGTTAAGTTGTTCGAGTTCCTGCAACACAATTTAAATATTTTACACTTCACATTGCTTAGCATTGCTGTGTATTGTTGAAAATCTTTCACCCCACCATCAGCTTATTTCTAAATTAAGTGATACAGTTCTTTTGCACGCAGGCAGTATGTGAAGTATTCAGAGAGTATTTCATTTACCAAACTAATGGCAATTAAGCATATTATTTTCTTTTTTTCTTTTATATTAGATTTCAAGAAGTCAGAGAAATAAAAAATTTGCAAGGTCTAGCAAAAATATTTGACATATAAAATCCCAAAATTGTTCTGATTATTTTTCTCTCTTTTTACATTGATATAAGTCTCTCAACTTCTGTGAAATCCCTTCTGATTTACATCAGCAAGAGAGCTACAATACACTCAGTATTTCTATATTTTCACAGATTTGGACATAATTTATTCTGTTACATTTAATATCATTAAGTGTGGACTCAAAGTACTGTCTGAGATCCTACCTTGAAGGAGGTATTTTATGACATAAAAGTTTAAGCAAGAATTTTGCTCAGGGCATCTTTTCTGCCACTAAGTTCAGTATAAATATTAATATCATACTAAGTATATTTTTAGAATTTAATTTTCAGCTCAGTTTTATCACTGCCTTGCAGATAGGCAGTTATAAACTGTACTATTTTAGCCTAGTAAAATCTCCTATACTGTTTATCATAATTTATTTTATGATGTTTTCTCACGATTTCACAAAGTTGTTCAGAGCTCTAAATACTGCATTATTTTTACTTCACTGCTTTTATAGCTTAGCTACAGCTATCTTGACAGAGTCTCACATAAGTTTATAAAATTAAATTCAACATGTTCCTACTTTTAAAAAGATAATATAATCACCTGAAAGAAATGAATTCAATTCAAAATAAAGGCTTGCAACCTTTGTAGTTTTTAAATAAAAAGTCACTTCAGAATTAATCATCATTTTTCAGTGAGGTCCAATGCTTCTTCACACTCATTTATCTTTCCATTACTATTTTTCAGCCTAGCTTTTAATTGTCTCTTAGTCTGCCTTCACAGCATGATGCACTTTCTTGGAGGAGAAGGAAGGAACAGAAGTATTGTCAAGTTTGTTGAATGCATTGAGTTTATACAATGGGAAGGACATTTAAACTATAACTATGGATTTAGGGTATTCTTCAGCACAATTCTATTTTAACATATGGAATTGCAATTGATTTTAATTCAGTTTGTTTGTTCTACTAGTAGAGATAACATTTTCAGATATAGCTGCCTATGACTATCCAAAACGTAGTAAGGAAGTTGTTGGAGTCAAAGTCCTTTTGATAGTGCCAGGAACAGTGCCCACAGATTGAAGCGTGGGAGGCTCAGGTCAGACGTTAGGGGAAAGAAATTACATTAAAAGTTTTGGAACAGATTGACCAGAGAGGCCTTGCTGGTTTTCAAGAATCAGCCAGAAAAAGCTATTATTGACCTCATCTAGTGTAGGTGATGGTCCCGCTTTGAGCAGGAGGTTATCTTAGATGACCCCCAGAGGTCCCTTCCAAACAGTCTTTCTATGATACAGTGATTCTACACTTCTGTATTGCCTGACTATATTTCTCAGGTACTGAGTATATACCTATAACTCATAACTATATTTTTAGAAATGTAGTTCTCTATTCTATAGATACTATATTCCCCCCTCCATCTCCAATTCTCCAATAAGTGTAAAATATGTGAACTTGGAAATAGACATAGAAAGGAGAAAGAGGGGAACACAAAAGGAAAGACTTCTTCAAGAAGACAGTAGTGAGTCTTCCAACACCTTAGATGCTAGTATGCAAACGTAGAAATAAACAAGATGAGCAGGACCTCTTAAAACATGATCCAAAGTGATGAAAATAATGACTTAACTGATATAACATGTTTATGAAACAAGTTGTATATCTGGAATATGAATAAATAAGAGGATTGATGGGAGACAGACAGAAAGGAAAAAGTTGCTTGCTGCTGTGAAGAATGAAGACACCATACTGGGTTTTTTAAACTTGGAATATATCTTGCAAAACATATGAAATCATCCTATTGATAGTCTCAAGATGGGTAAGACCTCAACTGCAGTGCTATGTCCAGTTTTAGGCATCAAAATTAAAAAAGAAAAAAAAAGGTATGTACGAACTGGAGAGTGTCCAGAGGATGATAATGAGAATGATCGGAAGAATCTGGGAACAAAGACTGAAACAACTGAATTTGCTCAGCTGTGGGAAGATGAGGATATGTGCTCAAGAATGTAAAAAATTGTTGCAAAAAAGGAAGAAATTTCCATGTCCATAGTTGCTAAAAGAAGAAGGAATTGATACTGTAGTAAAAAAAGAAAATACAGTAAAGATTTAGACTAAAAATTGGGAAGAAACTGTCTGATGATGAGGATAGTAAAGCACTGGAATATATTGCCCATGGATGTTTAAACTGGGGGTCTTTAAGGACAGTTCGGGTAAACACCTGTCAAGCATGAGAGTCATAGGAGATCTAGCCTGGAGCACAGAAATGGACTAGATGGCCTCTCATGGACCCTTCCAGCCCTATTATTATGAATACATAATGTTGAGTTGTTTATTGTTTTCTTTTTCTATTTCCTGAGGGACAAAACCCCCAAGAATTCAAGGGCTTTTTTTCCCCAAGTTTTATTTTTAAAGTTTGCTAGTAGGCTGAAACTGTCAACTGAATGCTTCAGCTGTAACTAAAAATAACTTCCGAGATGCAAGTATCTGACCATTTTTTAGATTCAAGACTTAATCATGTAGAAGAAATTTTTTTTTTTCTTGAAACTAAGAATTTTGCATATAGCCAAAACTATTTGTTTCCTGTTGGAAACAGTAAACAGGAGAAAATCATCCCTGTGATTCTTTAGTGAACCCTTCCGCCATTCTCCTCCCTCTCTTCTCTCAGAAAGACTTCCAGGCTTTAAGATGTCTGAAGAATTTAAAATGTGATTGCCAGTACACTTGGTGATATAGTTGTAAGTTGCAAGATGATACATGGGTGTTGAGAGAGAAGGAAAATATAATGGAAGAAAAGTTGTGGTACAAAAGACCCATGTGTAGTCTGGCAAAAATCTTGAAATTAATGTCTGGAAGGAAGTGAAATCTCCTATGGCATGTGTTAATGATGGCCAGACAAAATGCCCATATTCTAATGCTTCAGGCACACTTCTACAAATGAACTGAACTTTTCACTAAACAATTTATGCTAAAATATGTATTTTCTGACATTAGATTTCATTGCTTAGAAAGAATTGACCTGATTTACATAATATTCTTATGCTGAGGATATGACTCTAAAAAAGGCCTAGCTTAATAATGTGCTTTTAACATAACTTTCCATTGCATGTGTCAAGTTAAGCTGCATCCCAGAGTATTTTTCATTAATCAATAAGTACGGACATAAGTGTTAAAGGATTTAAAACCAGACAAATTACAGAATTTTCACTGTCCTTTGAGATAATGCATATTTATGTAATTCAATTTTTTTTTCCAAATTACTTTCTGAACATTTCAAATGAAGGAAACAGGAGAACAGATTAGATTTAACTCCAAGATTTTCAGAAACTGAACTGCAATTATTGTTTGATTAAATAAGGCAGGAGAAAGTAAAAAAAAAAAAGTGATCAGAAACACTTTTACAATTCAGCAGTCTGTCATTGCAACACTTAATTCAAAACAATATTCATAATACACATTTGCTCCAGTCTAATTTTCATGAGGTGAAACTAACCATGCTTAATATCTAACACTTCTATGGTGGATCCAGTCTGTAGATGTTAAATTGCTGTAGCAAGCACTTTGGCAAAATTATTCTCATTTTTAAAGATGAGAAACTGAAACATTTAGTAGTTCAGTTCTACATCTAAGGTCTCAGTGTGAATCAGTGATGGAGGCAGAAATAGAATCCAAGTATCCCGGCTCTTAATCCAATACATTAATAAGATGACATGTACTAAACACAGTAGATCTATTCTAAAACACTTTTCCAGGAAACTGAACAATCTGCATATTATTAAAATATATTTTTAAAGTGTATAGAAAGTGAAAATACAGGCTACCAGGTATCATAAGAAGGGGTCTACATCTGACTCATAAGATGTGTAGGTACTAGATTGACAACAGACAAGCTAGCAGCACGTAAAGTAGATGATGTTTAAATTCTGCTTGGTATCTACTGACAAGTTGATGGATGATGGTATCTGTCTGTTCTCCGGTTCACAATTTAATTGTGTTTTTGACACAGTTAAAATAGCTGATTGAGAAAGAAATCTAAGGAGTAAGAAACCTTAACATTTAGCCATTATCATATAGATCTAAAAAAATCAGATCAACATGGGATTTCAACATTTTGTATAAACCTGAATTAACCCAGTATATTCATGACCTATTTTAGAGAGAAAAAAAAAAGAGAGAAAAAAAGTACTGAGGAGAATGTTAGAATAAATCCACAATAGTATAAAATGCTTGGAAGTCTGTCAATATTCTAAAGTGTGTTTCTCTGTTGATCTTCAACAAAAGCACCTAATACCTTCACCAAGCTTCTTCTGTATTTCATCCGGGCTGAAAAGGTCTGATTGCCACAGTGTCAAACTGTACAACTTTTTCAAGTATAAAAGTCATAAATCAGTTCTGTTGAACAAAATCTTTGTCAATGTAGATAAAAGATCAGTGTAATTTTATCCATGGCATAGTATAAGATTGACCCTTGGAAGAAAATGCTTGATGGGCTGCTAAATATAGTCTTTTGACACATTAATTCTTTTCTCAGCCTTTTATGTGAAAAGATATTGGTGGATGTTATAATAATAGGACATTGCTATGATGCAGTGTTATGTACCCCTTCTCTTAAGAAAGTCACTACTAACACTTATATTTTTATCGATTGGTTAGCTTTTAGTTGGATGTCCTCCCTTTCATAATGACCACTGTTTCAGGCACCCATATTCAAAAAAATTGTGACATAAAATGGTAACATAAGAGTTGTATTGAAAAATATCATTTCAAATGCTTGCAACAATTGATGGAAATAATTTAACAAACAAAGTGAAATTTTCAGACATATTTAAACATACAAATTGTCCTATGGGACCTAGGAGCGTAAGGTCCTGTGTGAAGTTCCCTGAAAAACAATTATTTTCCTCTGCATCAAAAGCAACACATGCAATGGAGATTGCAGTTCCTTTACAAATAAGGCTGCCAGATTGCCTGCAGAGAAAAAATGAGTAGGTCTAGGTAGCTATGTCTGAAAACACTTGCCTAAATGGGTCTCCTAAATAACAGGTGACTATGGAAGACTATATTAGGTCTATAACAACTACTTCCTCTTCAAAAAGAGATGAATATTTTTCAAGCACATGGCTGAAAGCAAGATAGAATATTTATGCACACACAGAGATTTACAATTGCACTTTGAAGACTTTTGCTTTTGTGTGATGTGAAGCACTGAATTTTAAATGACTGAATGAAGTAAAAAAAAAAAAACTTAAATGTAAACAGATTATAGCAAATTATATTTGGTTGAGGATACAGGAAAGTTAACAAAAAATTTTCAACACAGCCACCCTCTGAATCAATTCTTACACTACCTAGTTGCAGTATTTAAAGATATGATTTAATACCAGGCTGGGGGAAGTGTGTAAATGACTCTATCCATAGGTACATTATTTTTAAAAGCACAGGACTTAATGTTTTTAAAGGTTTTATTAGTTTGGAGAGTGTTCTATAAATAAAGAGACAGGGTGATACTTACCCATAGCCATAAAGAGTATATACCAACAGAACTGTTTATAAGGAATTAGGCACACAGCTCCTATTAACGTTAGTGGAATTTGCATGCTCTGTTCTCTATGCATCAAGTGAAAGGTATAACCCTCAAGGCATGGCTTAAAGAATTCACTGGCAAATCTCAAATTGCAGAACAAGATATCATTTTTGAGAAGATACATGTATTCCAGAAACATCAACAGCTTATCTCATGTATCATTATTCAAATGATCTTTAAGGAAGCTTTATCATTTTTACTCCTGTTTAGAAACGTTGTGTGGTTCTCAAGTCTTTTCAGTTTTCAGTTTACTGTCTGAAAAGTATTGTTCCATTTAAAAGGTCTTTGTTAACATTTTTTCCAGATTAATTTTACCATATGAAAACAAAGGAGATATTCTCATTGCCAACCTGAGATACTGATCCATAGTGCTTCTTTTAGGCACCCGGACTCCTTATAGACATCTCACCACTTCCATATCTAAATGATCCTCAAAAGAGACAACACAGAGTGTAATGCTCTTAAATTCTCTGAGGTATCATCTAATCTGGTCTATGGTTGCAAACCATAGCTTGCTTCTTTCTGGTCACTAGTCTGTTATCTGTAAAGATTAAGGTTCTACTGGTATCATATCTACTGGTATCTAGTGGTATCTACTGGTACTGCAACTCTTGAATAGCCCTTATGTGCTTTTGAGTTTCTACCTGTCTCCATTAATTCTATGTAGAGTTAGGTGATTCAGCACTCACATTAGCTGCCGACTGTTAAGCGGTTTTAGTACCTATTTAAATGTAGTAAAATGCTACTACATCTAGCTGTTTGGTATTCAGAAGTTACCTTGGCTACTATGGCAATTAATGCCAACCTTCCCTAAACTTTGTTTATAGGAGGGGGAAGGATTATTTCATCTGAGAGAGTGATGTTTTGCTTTTTACTCATACAACATTCTTTTTTTTTTTTTTTTTTTTGCATTTTCTTCCTAAATGTCACATTCTATCACTTATTATTTTCACAGCTATATGCACAACATCCAGATACTGGTCCAGATGTACTGGTCCAGATCATGTATTTTTGCAGTATGTATTCATGATAGATATAATACCTCCATGACTGTGATGTCTCTGGTCCCAAGAAGTAATAAATATTGGCAAATATTGAATTTTATATGACAACATATTTGTCTTTGACATTTCTACTACTTGATCTGAGATTTCTCACTCATCCTAAGTACAGAAATCTAATAATCTATTTGTTTCATGTATTTTAAAGTATATTATGAAATATACAGGGAATCATATGTTCTTATTTAAATTATCTGGCCAGCACTTAAATCTAAATTGACCCAATTTAATCAAGTCTTTAAATTAAATGTTTTCATAGTTGGTACATTAGATAGCCTAATTCCATAGCTTCTATAGAATACACGGCCAAACCATGCATTTAAAGAAGTCAGTGCTACTGGAAAAAAGCAGGCTTAGCACACTACAACTACCATCTCAGAAAAGAAAGGAGGTTTTGCTGACTTTATGCAAGATTTTCTCTCACAGAAGCTGCTTAAGTGAGTCACTATATCTTATTAGCTTACTGGCCCAAGGGCCATTTAAAAATTTGACTTAATTTTGTCTGTGTATATAGCTCTTTAATCTTACTCCCACATATTTGTGTTAGTCACAGAGGAAAGCCAAATATTTTCTTTGTGATTAGAAACTATTGGAATTCACAGGGAAATCAATGTACTTCTAGGAGATCTGGCATTCAGCATAACTTTTAAGAATGTGTTATGCAGTTTGTAGAAGAGTTTTATTGTCACATTGGATCACGTTTTTCCAGGGCTTTTTTCCTCCTTCATTATTTACAATTACTCCTGATGATTTGACCAAGGCAGTTTAGTCAGCACTGTCATTAGGGCTGCAAGCTAACTCCTTCTCAAATCAATAAGAGCCTTTCTGTATGTTTTCATGAGAGCTGGATCAGACCATAGGAATGAACATGACTAACAGGCCCTCTGGCCAGCTGACAGACCATTATAAATATGTAACTTCACAAAGACCTCTGTTTCCTGGAACTACAGCTGCCAGAGGCAATTTACTATTTCTTTCTTCCACAGTGTGTGAAGGAATAAGAGCAGGATATATTCGTATCTCAGGATATGTGATGTTACCAAAAAACATTCTTATGCTCAAAGATAAAAACAGAAATCTGCATAAAGAGTGTAATTCTTGTAAGTAAAAATAGAATTTGAACCCAAGGAATTTTAGTTTTAACTGACACTACAGAATTCCTGGATTAAAGTACAATGTCCATAATTAAAACTATAGAGATTATCCCACCTGAAAATTAGTGGTATAAAATTATTTTTCTGTATGTACATGAAAAATTAAGTAAAACATCCCTATTGAAAAAGCAGCCCAGATTCATCCTGAAACTGCTAGGTGTTCAGAAAGCATGCTATACCTGCTTGGATTATCTCTGAGAAGACAGTTTCCTAATCCTAGGCAATATACACACATGGATTTTTTTATTTGAAGAATAAGACAGCAACAGAAAATTAGCAGACTCAGCTATCTACTGAATAAGTAGAAATTACTGAAAAAGTAATACTGCATGGGAAAGTGAGAAGAGGGGGGCTAAAATTAAGCTACAATATTGTGTGGGGTTCTATGTCCATAGCTCTGAAGATATCTTTACATTAGTACAGAGAAACAGCACATTATGAAAAGAAGAAAACTACATGTTTTCAACTGTAATACTTTTAAGAAAATGTTTTCTTATCTACTATGTTTATTAAGTACTAATCAAAATATTTTATAAGAATTCTAAGGAAAACATATAAAACGTGTTTCTTCAAAATATTAGCAACAACTATTTACTAAATAACATGTCAGTGCTTTTACACCAAAGTTCTACAGGTAAAATGTCACTGCTTAAAGCTGTTACTAGGTATTATCACAACTGATCTACTTCAGAAATTTTACTGATATACAACAAAGATTATAGACAACTTAAAGACTGGTGATCAAGATGAGGCAATATAAAGCTACAGAATTCAAATAATTCTACTATATTTACTTAAAAACCCAATTCAAAACTATGGGATTAGCAGAGAGAGAGAAAGATGAAAAGCACAAAAACTATTGTATAACAACGTTTATTATTTGTACTTAGAAAAAGAAAAGGGAACACCAATCAAAGAAAGATAAAGTGTTCAATGAAGGTGATAGTGAGACAATGACATACATTAGAGAGGGTGACTTCAAGAGCCATATCACACTGCAACAACAGCCATTTCACTTTGTGCATGGATATTACTAAATCTCAACAGCAACCAATGGGAGCTAAGTGTTTAAGATAATCTCCATTAAGTCTTCAAAAACTGATATTGGGAATTCAGTTGTGAATAGTGTCCTCTCTAATTAATATTGAGCAAAATGTCCTACATGGCATGGTGGAGCTAGTCTTCAGACAGAATGTTAAATTCAAGTTCTGTCTTCTTTGAACCTTCAGGAACTAAATTACAGTGTGTAAATCTTGCTACATCTTTAAGAAATTCATACATGTTTGCTTAAATCCCATTTTCTTTATGCTTCAATATCGAACTGGCATTAAATGGCATATAATCACAAGCAGGTGTCAAGGGCTTGCAGTCAGTGATGACAAGTAGTATGAAATATTTATATTCATTATTGTAGAGGTAACAGAAATCAATGTTAAAATCTCTAGCATCAAACAGTCAGCAAAAGAAATAAATTTATACCCAGATTACACAGGATTTCTGCCTGAAGGCCTAAGGCTTCCACCCCTTTCTGTTGACTACATAACAAACCTAGGGATTTATGTAATAGCACTACTTCTCTTGGGAACATCTGACTAAACTTAGATATGTATAGTGGTTTGAAATCAAGAATATTTCCAGAAGGTCCAAATCCTGAAATAAGATAAAGAAGTTTCACTAAAAATGTAGAAGCTGAACTCTGGCTAATTGAAAGGTCTAATCATTATAGATGAAATTCCTAATCTATCAGTCACAAAAATTTTGGTATTTCTTTAGTTTTAGTGAAGTTCCTAAGAATTATATCATACATTTGCAATTTACAGACATACTCTTTATTCTAATCAATGTCCAAGAAAATATTTCTTCTAGGAGTCATGCAAGAGGCCAAGTTAGATTGCATAATGGAAGCCTGATGTAGGAGCTGTTCCATAGAAGTGATACAGCTCTGCAGCTTAGGATTTCCTTTAATTGTAGACAGAATTTCTAAAATCAGAAATCAAATTATTTTTTATGCCATTGAGTAGTTCAGTCAATTAAAGGTCAACCATTATTCTGAGAATCTAACCAGCAAAATTTTCTACTTTTACAAGAAATAAAAAGGTGATTTTCAACTTTCTTTCTTGATTTGAGCTTTATGTATTTTAATATTTCTAGGCTAATACCAGAAATGCATATTTAAATTTTTTTATGAAGCAAGAGTCATTGTCTTGCTCCTGAACAAGAAAGTGCTGTTCATCTCATGTACTCTGGTGCTCCTCAAGACAATTTTAAGAATACCCTCTGTTCCTAAAGTCTCACAATATAAAACATTTAGTCATGAAACTTGCCTGCATTTGTGGGGGGTGGAGGGAGGGAACTTAATGAAAACCACAAAATCAATGATTCCACACACATTTGACAAGAATAAAACAGTTGAGGGATTCATGTTATCTGAATCTTAAGGGTTGCAGTTAGTACCTTTGAAGTTTTTCAGCTGGAGGCCCATGGATCTGTGTCTGAGGGATTTCTGACTTCTAGAGCATGAATATTCAGGATAGCTCATGAATGTCCTGTTCAAATATAGAGAACATTTGTGTGCGTATATGTATGTATGTATGTGTGTATATATGTATAAATATGCACTAGAATCTTTTCTTAAAATCATGGCTTTGAAATAAATGACTCTATTCATTTTTATAATAAGTTCTCTTATAATCAGGAGAACCAACTGCACTTTATTGGATATCATATTTTAAAAGGAAAATTGGACAAAAATTAAGGATTGATGGTGAGATGGATAAAGGGGAGGAAAGCATCACAGGATGCTATCTTCAAACAGATATAATGAAGCATTTTTCAGAACTATGAAGCTGCTTGTGTGGCATGTTGTTGTTCTACATAGGACAGATGTCCTACCTACAACATTCTTGTGCTTAAAGAAAGTACTTTTTGCTGTACATCCACACGTCTCCACTGCATTTGCTTTATCTCATTAAAAGAAAAGCATTATCTTTGTCTGCTATGACTTTGAATGAAAAGATCTACAGCCTTTCTTGGGTTTCCTTCAGTGGAGAAAGGAAGAAGAAATGCAAAACTTCCCATACAACAGATAGGCAGATAAAACACCTTTAGATAGTAACTGTTTTTCTCTTCTTGGTGCTGTGTTCCTGACATTTTAACTTTCCCTTCTTGGTAGAGATTGGTTTTACTGCTGGTTTCTTCCCAGTTGCAATAGATAATTGAGGATCAGGAAAAAAAGGTGTATCTTCTTGCCCTGACCTTTCCATTTATAAAATGGGTGCTTGATAAAAGGGAGTGTCACCTTAAATAGTTTTTTTATTTTTAATTTTATTTTGGTGAGGAACTATCTCAGTTATCATTCATATGAATACTGTGCCTTGCCACAAGGCTTAAGTTCTTTTTTTTTTGTATAATATATGAATAAGTAGATTAAAAAATCAAGTATTCTACCTGACAGTCAATTTTCAGACTCAATCAGAATTTACAGTTTATCATCTCAGCTCTGGCAGATTGCTGGTGAGAGAGACAGACAACTGATACACTCAACAATTCTATTTCCTAACATTATATAATGAAGCTAGAGACAGCATTTTTATTTTGCTTTGTTTTTGCTATTTTATACGTAATTTGTATATGTTTTAAAAATATATTTTATTTTGGGCCTCAGCATTCCTTCAAGCAACTTGCAGAGGATCACTGTAGTATGGTGAACTAACTGTCCACTCCATATAAGAAAAATCTACAGGTAGGTAAATAAATCTGCCAGCTCATTCTTAGGACCACAAAGGTAACTGAAAAAGAGAGATAAAGCAAGAAAA
The DNA here is from genome assembly GCF_036417845.1 of Apteryx mantelli. Lineage (NCBI taxonomy): Eukaryota > Metazoa > Chordata > Aves > Apterygiformes > Apterygidae > Apteryx > Apteryx mantelli. The sequence goes on from NC_089980.1 coordinate 107,332,747, forward strand.
ATAAATGTCAGATACGATATAATTGCCTAGGCAACATAGGATTCTGATCATATCATCCAGTCCCTGTCTTCTTCAACATAAAGTGATACGATCATAAGAAATCCTTGTAGGAGAGTTTACAGCTACATGTGGTAATTTTACTACATGTTAAATCTATTCTTTAGGAAAATGTGAGTTATAGCTTCAGAAACATGTAAGTAGCCATGGAAACAAGTCAAAACAGTGCAATACTATTGTCAAAATTAATGACACTAAGTAAAGAAATTAGAGAAATTGTTATGTCTCACATATTTAGGTTATGCTTTGTTGTGTTTCTAGATATTTCTTTCCCAATAGATAAAATACAGTATCGATATACTGGCAATACCTCTGCCAGGATACTTATTGGAACTGCTTACACTCCAGCATAGAGTGCCAAAGACTGGTAGTAATATCATGTAATTTTTTTAAAAAATGCACATGTACTAGAAACCAATGTTCCATTTAGATCAAAATAGTACATTGAAATTTGAACATATCAATATTGTTTGTACTATGTGTTGCTTTCCTAATTTACTATGTTGCTAAGAGAGACTACCTTATCTCTGTGGAATCATTTATTAATCACTTTATTCACAAATCAGAAGATGTAGCAGAATCAGCGACCAGCTACCTATTGAGAGTATAGGCAAGTATAGTTAATGTATACTCAAGCATCTAGGCATTTGCACAAGAACTGTTTATAGGTGCATAAAAATAAGTGAGAAGGGAGACAAAAAAGCTTGAAGCTGTTGCCCATCTTAAGGACATAACTATGCGAGGTTGATGAAACTGCAGCTACATTTCTCAGCTTCCTTTTGGTCCTTACACATACACTATGAGCACCATTAGGACTTTGCTCCATCTCTGTCCATTTCTGAGGTTTATTGTTTAGCTGTCTGCAAATAAGAGTATGTAAGTATATTTTAACAATAAGGGAACTTGCTGAGAAAGTGGATAAATGGGCAGTGGGAACAATTTAGCTTACTTTCCTGCCTTTCCATGAGAACAATACAAAAGTTAGAGGAAGACAGAGATCTGCAGTTGGTAGAGTATACAGGCACTTTCTTCATTATCTGTTCATACACATCTAGTGCTTCGGCAGTCTTCCAGACATGCACATAAAATACAGGGAGCCACTTTTCTTGTAAAAAGGAGTGTTTGCTGGCACAAATTTTAGATTTAGTTGAC